>NW_016823127.1:671069-738101 GCF_001698545.2 Rhinopithecus bieti | reverse complement strand
AAAAAAAAAAAAAAAGAAAAGAAAATGTCAGTAGTTTTTAGTATATTCACAAGGTTTTGCATCCACTAATACTATCTAATTCCCCAATTTTTTTCTTTTCTTTTTGAGATAGAGTCTCACTCTGTCACCCAGACTGGAGTGCAGTGGCGTCATCTTGGCTCACTGTGACCTCTACCTCCCAGGTTCAAGCAATTCTCCTGTCTCAGCCTCCCGGGTAGCTGGGACAGGCACGTGCCACCACACCTGGCTAATTTTTGTAGTTTCAGTAGGGACGGGGCTTTACCACGTAGGCCAGGCTGGTCTTGACCTCAAGCAATATGCCCACTTCGGCCTCCCAAGGCGGTGGGACTATAGGCGTAAGGCATCATGCGCAGCCTAATTCCCCAATGTTTTTATTGACCTAAAAAGAAACCCCAGCCGGGCGCGGTGGCTCACGCCTGTAATCCCAGCACCTTGGGAGGCCGAGGCGGGCGGATCATGAGGTCAGGAGATCGAGACCATCCTGGCTAACACGGTGAAACCCCATCTCTACTAAAAATGTAAAAAATTAGCCAGGCGGGGTGGCAGACACCTGTAGTCCCAGCTACGTGGGAGGCTGAGGCAAGAGAATGGAGTGAACCCAGGAGGCGGAGCTTGCAGTGAGCCGAGATCGCACCACTGCACTCCAGCCTGGGCGACAGAGCGAGACTCCGTCTCAAAAAAAAAAAGAAACCCCATCCCCACTCACAGTCGCTCCCCACTTCAGCCCTCCCCCCAGCCTCTGGGGACCACTAATGGACTTTTGTCTCTGGATTTGCCTCTTCTGGATATCTCGTGTCAATGGAATCAGCGTGTGGCCTCTTACGTCTGACTTCTTTCACTCAGCATCGTGTTTTCAAGGTTCATCCATGTTGTAATGTGTGTCAGGTCCTCCTTCCTTTTCATGACCAAGTAAGATTCTAGACTGAGCCCCACAGTCTGGATTAGTCGACTGCATCCTTGTGGGGTTTGTTTTGTTTTGTTTTGTTTGTTTGTTTTGAGATGGAGTCTCACTCTGTCATCCACGCTGGAGTGCAGTGGTGCGATCTGAGCTCACTGCAACCTCTGCCTCCTGGGTTGAAGCGACTCTTTTGCCTCAGCCTCCCAAGTAGCTGGGACAGGCACCTGCCACCATGCCTGGCTAATTTTTGTAGCTTTAGTAGAGACAGGGTTTCACCATGTTGGCCAGGCTGGTCTTGAACTCCTGACCTCAAGTGGTCTGTCCACCTCGGCCTCCCAAAGTGCTAGGATTACAGGCCACCACACCCAGCCCTCATGTTTTTTTTTTTTTCCTAAAGGAGTCTTGCTCTGTTGCCTAGGCTGAAGTGCAGTGGTGCAATCTCAGCTCACTGCAACCTCTCCCTCTTGGGTTCAAGAGATTCTCCTGCCTCACGCTCCCAAGTAACTAGTATTATAGGCATTCACCACCACACCTAGCTAATTTTTGCATTTTTAGTAGGGACAGGGTTTCACCATACTGGCCAGGCTGGTCTTGAACTCTTGACCTCAGGTGATCTGCCCCCCTCAGCTTCCCAAAGTGCTAGGATTACAGGCATGAGCCACCGCCCCCAGCCCTCAGGTTTATTTTTAAAACATGCTCCACTACCTCCATATTTCCCTTAAGCTGGTAATCAAGTGTAGACCCTAGAGGCTGGTAGCTTGATTTGATTTGAATTCAATGATTTTATCAAGAATATTTTGGCCAAGCACAGTGGCTCACGCCTGTAACCCCAGCACTTCGGGAGGCCAAGGAGGGTGGATTGCCTGACGTCAGGAGATCCAGACCAGCCTGGCCAACATGGTGAAGCTCTGTCTCCACTAAAAATACAAAAATTAGCAGGGCATGGTGGTGGGTGCCTGTTATCCCAGCTGCTTGGGAGGCTGAGATAGGAGAATCACTTGATCCCAGGAGAGGGAGGTTGCAGTGAGCAGAGATTGCACCACTGCACCCCAGCCTGGTCAACAGAGCAAGACTCCTTCTCAAAAAAAAAAAAAAAAAAAGCAGGAGACCCATAGGTGCTGGCTGCCCTACCTTTTAGTGACCTTAAGGTTAATCAATGGCTTTAGGTGTTGTTAGCCTCATCCTTCTGCAAAGTTTCTCATCAATCTTTTACCCAGTGGATGTAGCATCCATTGGTGATCATTGACCAGGCCTGCAATTTTACCCTTCAGTTGTAGATTAAAAAACTGGCCAGGATGGGCGTGGTGGCTCACGCCTGTAAGCCCAGCTAATCCCAGCACTTTGGGAGGCTGAAGCAGGCAGATCACTCGAGGTCAGGAGTTCAAGACCAGCCTGGCCAACATGGTGAAACCGTGTCTCTACTAAAAAATACAAAAATTAGCCGGGCGTGGTGGCGGGCGCCTGTAGTCCTAGCCACTTGGGAGGCTGAGACAGGAGAATAGCTTGAACCCAGGAGGCGGAGGTTGCAGTGAGCCAAGATGGCACCACCGCACTCCAGCCTGGGCGACAGAGCAAGACTCCATCTCAAACAAAAAACAAAAACCAAAAAACAGAGGTCAAGAAGAAGAGAAGGGATTTGCTCAAGTCATAATTGACAGCAACTACACACGGGGCCCTTGCTCTGTGCCTGGGACTGTTCTAAGGGCTTTTCATGGGCTGACTCATTGAATCCTCTCAACAACCCCCAGTGGTTGGCCTTATGTTATGCTCCTCCTTTTCAAATGAGGAGACTGAGGAGACCCCAAAGTGGTGGAGGTGCCACCTTTGATGCATCGTTTGCTAATTCACGTCGAGAGATCCTGGAGGACCGAGAAACCAGAACACACAGTTCTTGCTCTGTTAGGGGTAGACATGGACAAGGTGATCAGAGCCATAGAGAGAAGGGATGGGAGTCACGGAAGTTTTCCCAGAGGAGCTTCACTGCAGCTGGACCTTCAAGTATGTGTAGGAGTTTGCCATGGCAGTAAAGGCAGAGGCCCACCATCTGAGTCAGGCCTGAGGTGTGATTCGAGTTGGGGCAATGGGGCAACGACTCCATTCCTCATCAGAGACAACCTCCCGTGAATGTCTGCCCTTGGGCAGGAGGAAGAGGGAGAGGGTGTGACTTGGCCCATTGCATACTTGGAGTCTGTAGACAGCATTACAAGATGAGGATTGCTGAGAGCACTGGACTAAGAGTCTGAAGATGAACCTTCTTCTTCTTCTGTTTTTATTTATTTATGTACTTATTTTTGAGACAGAGTTTCACTCTTGTTACCCAGATTGGAGTGCAATGGTGCAATCTTGGCTCACCTCAACCTCCGCTTCCCGGGTTCAAGTGATTCTCCTGCCTCAGCCTCCCGAGTAGCTGGGATTACAGGCATGCGCCACCACGCCCGGCTAATTTTGTGTGTTTTAGTAGAGATGGAGTTTCTCCATGTTGGTCAGGCTGGTCTCGAACTCCCGACCTCAGATGATCTGCCTGCCTCGGCCTCCCAAAGTGCTGGGATTACAGGTGTGAGCCACTGTGCCCAGCCCTGAAGATGAACCTTCTGTGGGCTGTGGAAGACGCCTGGGTGCTGTACTCACGTGCGGACCCCGTCCTCAAAGGCCTAACATAAACGGATGGCTATGGAACTGGGGGTGAGTTGTTCCTAGCCCAGAAGAGGGAGAGGTCACCCAGCTCTTGTCCTAGCTCCAGCTTCAAGATTCGGACCAGGGAGATTCACCTCAGTTACCGGAACCATTGACTTGAAAAGAGCCCCAGCAAACCCGGATTCAAAGTGCCCCTTGCAATATATGTGTATTTGCTTCTACGTACATACAGTATCTCTGGTTGGGCCCAGAAGAAAAATATTTGCAAGTCATGCTTTCTTTAATATATAAAAAACAGCTACAAATCAATAAGAAAAATACCAACAATATAATATAAAAATGACTACGAATAGTAAGAGACTGTTCTTAGGAAAGAAAATACAAAGGTTGGGGACAGGGAGGAAGGGAAACTGAGAGGGAAGGAGATTGTACTGTACCCTCTTTGGTAACTTTTTTTTTTTTGAGACAGGGTCTTGCTCTGTTGCCCAGGCTGGAGTGCAGTAGTGCGATCTTGGCTCACTACAACTTCTGCCTCCCAGGTTCAAGCAATTCTCCTGCCTCAGCCTCCCAAGTAGCTGGGATTACAGGTGTGAACCACCATGCCCGGCTAACCTTTTGTATTTTAGTAGAGACGGGGTTTCACCATGTTGGCCAGGCTGGTCTCAAACTCCCAACTTCAGGTAATCTGCCTGCCTCAGCTTGTCAAAGTGCTGGGATTACAGGTGTGAGCCACCATGCCCGGCCAACTTTTGAATTTTGATCTATGTGAAAACATTTTCCATTCCATAAATTGAATTAAATTTAATGACCAATTTTCCCATTTTACAGAGAAGGAAACTGTGGGTCAACAGCATCTGCAGGCTCCTCTCCCACAAGGCCCAGGGTGACGGCAGAATGGTGAGGGAAGAGGACCTGCCACCAGGCGTCCTCGGGAGGGTGCTCCCCTTGGTGTCCTGATTTAATGCTCAGCTGCCTCTCCAGTTTGCAGATGTGGAAACGGAGGCACAGAGTGGGAGAAGGACACCCAGGCTCACTGGCTGGGGTACAGTGGGGATCCAACACCCTCCCTGAGCCCCGTCACCACACAATGCCACCCCCAGCGAGGCATGACCGATTTCTCATTTTACTGGCGCCGGCCTTCTTCAGTGTGAACTTTCTGGTCGTTTGACCAAAGTGGACAATCGTTTCCCCAAATTACACTTTATTAAAAAAAAAAAAAAAAAAAGGCTAAGCTGATGGAATGAATGGTCATGGGACTGGACAATTTCAAGGCAGATTTGTTGGGGACTTGACTCGGCTAGCCATGCCATTCATTAGTTTACTTGGGGAGTTGACTTTAAATTTAGTAGGCATTGAATTCACTGGCTTTCTGAATGGGCCTGGATTTGGAAAGAAATTCAATTAACTGGTTCTTTGACTAAATTAACAGAGTTCTTTTTTTGATCCAATTACGGCAGTTTCTTGGAAGACTTCACTTGCCTCTTCCCTGACGCTTCCGTGGACCTTACCAGGGAGTCCTGGGGGCCATGGGTGAGTCCTGCAGCTTCAGCGGCTGATTCCAAAGACTGCTTCCTTCCGAGTTGGGCCCTGGGTCACTTCTCCTAGGAGCCCCTTCCTCCTGGTCCACACTGGATGCTAGCGAGGTGTTTCTAGGACTACTTCCCTATCAGGCTCTCAGCTCTTTTGGGACAGCGACTGTGGGGCTCACCTGGGTCTGGGCGCCGGGCAGAGGTCTTAGCTCAGAGCAGGGGCTGGGCAGGGTGGGAGTGAATTCAGTGGAACTGACCGCAGGCCTCCTGATTCCAAGGCTGAGGGACTCACGCTTCTGTCCCAATGGGACATAGAGCTTAGTTCTTCTCTCAGAGAAGGCAGGTGCTTCCCAGTTGACTCCAGTCATCCACCACCCCACCCCATTCCGGCCAGCACTGAGCACCCACAAGGCCAGATCTCCAAAGTGCACCAGGCTTTACAGTTTACAAAGAGCTCCCACCTTCTCTCTGTAATCCTCAGAGCAGCCCATGAAGGCAAGGGGGTCGCTTCTCTCTTTTACAGCTGAATGGCCCAGGGCTCCCAGAGGGCCTTGCCTAAGGTCACATGGCCAGTGGGCAGGGAATATCAGGACTCCAGGCTGAGCCCAGGAGGTGTGCAGAGATCACAGGGGGGACTCATCCTGTGCTAGAAGCAAGGAGGGATGAGGGCTGGAGGGTCTCAGCTCTTGGAGCATGAGGTTCAGTTGAGCTGGGGTCGGTAAAAGGTCAGAGAAGATGCCTGGCACTCCTAGGAGGTGAGAGGTGGCCACAGGAGTGGGAGGGGAAATGGAAGGCGACTGACTTGCTCACTCAAGCATCAGCAGATCCGAGGGCCTGCCAGGGGCATGAGCAGGAGCCCGGCCGGCCCCCCCACACTGCTGCCCTCAAGAGACGCAGGGCCAGGATTGAGGAGGAGGCAGGGAGGCCACTGACCCTTGCTTTGCAGGATGAGAAAGGCTGCAGAGAAGGAGGAGGGCAGCTCTACCTGGGATGATGGCCAGGAAAGCTGCGCAGAGGAGGTGGCGTTGACCTGGAGGGGAAATGATCATTCTCCTGGCCAACCCGTGCCCCTCTCTGTCCTAAATGCTTTTCACACTCTGCCCCTGGGAGGCTGGCACTATTAGCATCCCCACTTAACAATGGCTGGAGAACCCTGGTGGCAGAGGTCAGTGACTCACTCAAGGTCACATAGCTAGCCTTGAACCCTGGCAGGGGGGCTCCAGGGCCCAGCTCTTGACCCCAGCTGCCTCGGGGCACAGAGGACCCCCAGGCAGGGGACAGCAAGGGCAAGTCCATGGAGCTGGGAACGGGCGGCTTTCGGAGGACAGGTTTTTTGCTCATTTTTGCTTTTTTCCTAGAAGCGGAGGGAGGAGCAAGCTGGAGGTGAGCAGACTCAGCTGAATCCCCACCATGGAGCTTCCGACTGTGCAACTCCACCTCTCCAAGCCTCAGTCTTCCAGTCTGTAAGATGGGGCTATCCCACCTTGAAGCTTATGAAGACAAAACCCAATGCCTGGTGTACACCAGGTGCTCAGGAAAGTGGGTTCCTGTCCCCCCTCACACCCCTGGGGAGATCAGGGACACAGTCTGGAAAGGTCTCTCAGTCCAGGCCACCTTGTATACAGACAGCAGGCTTATCACTGGCCAGAGGCACCCTCCAGAGAAGGAAATTCTTTGAACCTCCAGATGCTGACGGCATGGGGGTGACAGTGGTGATGAGGAGAATGGGGATGAGTATGAAGGCAGTGACGAAGAGGGTAATTCTGGTGACTAAGTTCTGGTCACTCCCTGACATTCGGGCAGGCCAGGACAGGCTTGGCTAAGTGCTGAGCATAGCTCTGGGGGGCGGGAGGCGCTGAGTGAGTGTGAGCACCCAGCTACCTCTGCTATGGGGATGATGCACCTGACCATGCCCCACCCTCAGGTCATGGCCTTGATAATTTCCTGCCCCGCCTTTGCTCTCTGATGGAGCACATCCTGTGGGATTGGCTGCCCAGAAGGCCCATTCCCTAGAAAGTTGTACCCAAAGCCCAGAGAGGGGAGACACCTCCCTCAGGTCACACAGCAAAGCTAGAGCAGGACAGGAACCCAGAACTCCTAACTCTGTCGGGTTGTCCCTACCAGTCCCACCTCCTCCATGGAGTTCAGAGGTTGTACAGAAAGGCTGCAATCAACCAATCCCTCGACCGATTCCAGCTGAGCCCCTACTTTGTGTTGGCGCCAGGAAGGGCTTGGAATTTGTCAAGACAGGGCCTTCAGAGGATGCCCCTGTGAGCCATCCAGGAGGCAGAGGAGAGACCAGGGTCAGCCTGCCAGGCTGGGAAAGGGCATTCCTAGAGGAAGGGAAGGCAAAGGCCAAGGGGTAGCAGGGATGGGCAAGGCATGGTCTAGATGGAAGCAGAGGCTGCTGGGAGGCTGCTCTGAAGCTGCTCCTTCAGCTGGGTACAGGTGCCCACAGGGCTAGGGCACGGCCTGCGCAAGGAGTGATGGGAGAGGTCAGCGGGTCGAGTGCCAGGAGCCTTAAATGCTAGACCAAAGCCTCTGGATTGTGTCTTGTAGACCATAGGGGTCCTAGGAGGTTTTTAGCAGAGGACAGAGCTCAGGGTCTTCCCAGATGGCAGGGATATGCGTGACAGCCGGGGTAGGGGCGGGGAGGACGGTAAGACTCTAAGGCTCCCTGAGTTACAGTGACCAAGAGGCCTTGTGAGCATGTAGCATCTTGTCCAGCATGACTCTGTGTGGGGAAGACTGGGAGATAGCAGGATAATGGACCCCTGGGCAGAAAGACCTCATTTTTGTTGTTGTTGTTGTTGTTGTATTCAAGACAGGGTCTTGCTCTGTCACCCAGGCTGTGCAGTGGTGCGGTCACAGCTCACTGCAGCCTCATCCTCCCAGGTTCAAGCAATCCTCTTACTTCAGGCTCCCAAGTGGCTGGGACCACAGGCACATACCATCACACCCAGCTAATATTTTTACTTTTTGTAGAGACAGGGTCTTACTCTGTTGTCCAGGCTGGTGTCACACTCCTGGGCTCAAGTAATTCACCCATCTCAGTCTCCCAAAGGGCTCGGATTGAAGGCATGAACCACTGCACCTGGCCTCTTTTTAATTTTTTAAATAAAAAATATTTATTTATTTACTCTGGAGACAGGGTCTTGTTCTGTCACCCAGACTGGAGTGCGGTGGTGCAATCACGGCTCACTACAGCCTCAGCCTCCTCCTGTGTAGCTGGGACTACAGGCGCACGTTACTACACCTGTCTAATTTTTAAAATATTTTTTGTTGAGATGGAGTCTCACTATGTTCCCCAGTCTGGTCTCAAACTCCTAGCCTCAGGGGATCCTCCCGCCATGGCCTCCAAAGTGCTGGGATTGTAGATGTGAGCCACCGTGCCTGGCCAGGAAATAATTAATTTTTAAAATTGCGGTAAAATACCTATCATATAAGATTTGTCATTTTAACCGGTTTTAAGTGTAGGTTCTGTGACACTAAGTATTCTTTTGTCGGGGAGCGGGACAGAATTTCACTCTTGCTGCCTGGACTGGAGTGCAATGTCATGATCTCGGCTCACTGCAACCTCTGCTTCCCGGGTTCAAACGATTCTCCTGCCTCAGCTGGTCTCGAACTCCTGACCTCAGGTGATCTGCCTGCCTCGGCCTCCTAAAGTGCTGGAATTACAGGAGTGAGCCACTGCACCTGGCCGGCGCTAAGTGTTAATACATCTACGCTGCTGTTCTACTCCCCCCACTGCCCGCCCCATCTCCAGAATTTACAGGGAACCACACAACCAGCTCCTTCCTGAAAGCTCAGAGGACAGGCTGCCTCCTCCAAGGAGTGGTCCTGTCTTCCCAGGCAGAGAATTTCTGCAATAAGCCTTAGGCCTCGCCTGTCCCCAGATCCCTGCCCAGAACCCAAACATGGGCAGAGCCTCCACAGGGCTTCCCACCCAGCCTCCTGCTTCCACAGAATGGGATTCACTCTGGCCAGAGGAGGAAATTCTTTCAACTTCTTTGAAGTCCATGATGGTGACGGTGACAGTGGTGACGATGGTGGTGATGATGATGGTGGTGATGATATGATGATGGTGATGATGATGATGATGGTGACAGTGGTGATGATGGTGATGATGGCGATGATGAGGATGAGGATGATGGTAATGGTGATGATGGAGAGAAGGAGGAATCTCTGGCTCTCCTGCTGATGTCCTTCTCTGACCAGGGCAGTCTCTGGAAGCCAGGATCATGTCTTTCCCCACCCTCTGCAAAAGGTGGGACCGGCCTGGGTTGGAATGTAGGGTGGCAGGAGTGTACCACATCTCTGTCACTGTGATGGCAACAGTCCCATCCCTGTCCCTCACAATGGCCCTGAATGTGGCCCTGGTTGTCCCTGCCTATGTCCTTCCTTGTCCCCCCAACCAGGGAGCTCCTGGAAGACTAGCCTGGGGTGCCTCCTTCACTGGCCCCCCAACATGGGCCCAGATCCAGTGGCTGAATGGCCGTCCCAGTCTTGCTCTCACTTCACAGCTGGGAAAGCTGTTCACACAGCCTGCCCGAGGCCGGGCCCCGGGCTGTCTCCTACATGGCACTGGAACGAACATGGGACCCAGGTGGGCTGAAGGGCCCTCTTCAGTGTTTCTTTTTGTGCTGTGAGTGGGGAGGGCTGGGGAAACTGAGGCACAGGTAGTGTCTTCATTTGCCCAGGTCACCCTAGAAGGCCACTCTCCTTGCTGCTCTCTGGACTCTGGGGCCACACAGAGAGGCGGCCTGCAGGGCCCCTGCCCAAGAGCCAGGTCAGACCCGAAGTTCAGTGCTGGGTGTGGGAACCGAGCAGACCTTGGCTCAAATTCCAGTCTGCTCACTCCTCTGGTGGCCACAGCACCTTCCTCACCCATCAGTGGCGTGCATGACAGCGCAACCTCTCACACTGGCTGGAGCGGCCAGTAAGGCAAACACCCCAGGTCAGGACCAGGCTCAAGGCAGGAGCTCAGTGAATATCCCCTCTTTCTTCTTTTCCTGCCTGGAGGTCTGAAGGGGGCAGCCCAATGGTATAGACAGGCCGGGAGAGAGGGAGGCTCAAGTCCTGGGCCTGCCTCTGGCCCTCTTTGACCTTCAGTATCTTCGTCTGCCTCTCGTGGCTACTGGGCTGTGTATGCAGGACAGTATTCATTCTCAGGGGCTGCAAAGACTACCCCCAGCCTTGTCCCTACCTCCTGAGGGGGATGGAAGGGGGTGGTGAAGGTCAGCCCAGAGATCTTGGAGTGAAAGGGACAGAAGGCCCAGGGCTGGCCACCGTGGACCCTCAGGAAGTGACGAAGCGAGGGTTGTTCCCAAGTCCAGGGCCACTGGAGCCTCTCCCTCCTGCTGTGTGCATGGGTCCATAAACAGAATGGACTGCCAGTTCTGGTTCCATCAAACATTCAAAAAACAGGCCAGGGGCAGTGATTCATGCCTGTAATCCCAGCACTTCGGGATGCCGAGGCAGGCAGATCATGAGGTCAGGAGTTCGAGACCAGCCTGACCAACATGGTGAAACCCCGTCTCTACTAAAATTCAAAAACTAGCCAGGTATGGTGGTGGGTGCCTGTAGTCCCAGCTACTCGGGAGGCTGAGGCAGAAGAATTGCTTGAACCTGGGAGGCGGAGATTGCAGTGAGCCAAGATCGTGCCACTGCACTACAGCCTGGGCGACAGGGAGACTCTGCCTCAAAAAATAAATAAATAAATAAATAAATAAATATAAGTAAATAAATAAAAAATCCAAAAAACATGAGCGAAGGGGTTGCTAAGTCCTTAGACCTAGAGGGAGGCCCCCGGAGACCACATGGGTCACAGTCCCAGGCTCGGCTCTGCCCTATCCTCCATGTGAGGGCTTGGGCAAGTCCCTGTACCATTTGGGCCTCAGTTTCCCCATCTATACATGGGGATTTCCACTGGCCCAGAGTTGGGCTGGGAGTCAGGTGTGACCTCAGGGGACTCATGGTCCTCTCCTGGCTCTTAGTCTCCATCTGGGCCTGGACTCTTCTGTGGGACCCAGGTGGGACCCCACTCTGCCATCAGGGACACCCAGCAAACGCCGCTTTAAATTTGTTTTATTTATTTATTTATTTTTGAGACAGAGTTTTGCTCTTGTTGCCCGGGCTGGAGTGCAATGGCACGATCTCAGCTCACTGCAACCTTCACCTCCTGGGTTCAAACGATTCTCCCGCCTCAGCCTCCCGAGTAGCTGGGATTGCAGGCATGTGCCACCACGCCCGGCTAATTTTGTATTTTTAGTGGAGACGGGGGGTTTCTCCACGTTAGTCAGGCTGGTCTCGAACTCACGACCTCAGGTGATCCACCCGCCTTGGCCTCCCAAAATGTTGGGATTACAGGCGTGAGTCACTGCGCCTGGCTATTTGTTTTCAGGTCTTCTTTTTTCTATTTGTTAATAAAGCTCGCTTGGGGTCAGATTGCTAGGACCAAAAGACCCTGGCAGACAGCCTAGTCCATTATACAGACAGAGAAACTGAGGCTCTTGGGGCTAGGCGACCCGCCAGCGCCCTCCGGTCCATCCCAGGCTGGTACCAGGGAACTCGGGCGGCGCTTGCCTGCTGCCCCTTGTGGCCGTCACGGGCGCTGCAGGCGGGTCCTGGTCACGCGGGGCGGGACTGCTTCTCGTTGCCAAGCCCAGGGCGGACGTGGGGAGCACCCACAGGGAGAAGTCTTGCCCTGGCCACCTGAGCCTGCCACCCCGAGAAGTGCCCTGAACGAGTTCACCTCCAAAGGGAAACCAGGGACCCTTCTGGGAGGCGGTGTCCTTGGAACAGGTGGTCGGGAGTGCTCTGGGCGCCCTACCTGGAGTTCAGCCCAGGGCTGAATTCTGCGCTGGCCTGAGAACAGCGAGGGCCTGGGAACCTGGCAGAGAAGTTCCAGGGGCTTGGTTGCCGTGGACTCCAGCGAGTGCCTTAATCTCTCTGAGCCTCCTTTTCTCTGCAAGAAATTGGCGTATACGCATACACACACGTGCACACACACACACATACACCCTTCACAGACTGTTGTGAAGATTAATTAAGTTGGTATTCAAAGCATTGGGCCCAGCCTCGGGTTGCAGGTGGGATGTGCTCAGTCTCCCCTCTCTCCATCCCCCCCACTGCAGGAGTTTGAGCTGGAACTCCTCCTCCCAAAGGTGTCTCCAGGCCCTGCCAAGGCCCAGGAACAGAACTGGAACTAGCTCTGACCACACAGTGGGAGAGCTTCCTGTGTTCTCCCCTTCCCTTTGATGGGGTCAGGAGGTCTCCATCGAGTGCTAGCCGTCTACAGCACCTTCTCATCAACCTCCTCAACAGAGAGGCAGAGGTGGGTTGTGATCCTGTAATCCCAGCACTTCAGGAAGCTGAGGCGGCGGATCACTAGAGCCCAGGAGTTACAGACCAGCTTGGGCAACATGGTGAAACCCTTTCTACAAACAATACAAAATTAGCCAGGAGTGATGGTGTGTGGCTGTGGTCCCAGCTACTTGGGAGGCTGAAGTGGGAGGATTGCTTGAGCTGGGAGTTTGAGGTTTCAGTGAGCCAAGATCGCACCACTGCACTCCAGCCTTGGCAACATAGTGAGACCCTGTCCTCCTAAAAAAACAAACACAACCGGCCGGGCATGGTGGCTCAAGCCTGTAATCCCAGCACTTTGGGAGGCCGAGACGGGCGGATCACGAGGTCAGGAGATCGAGACCATCCTGGCTAACACGGTGAAACCCCGTCTCTACTAAAAAATACAAAAAACTAGCCGGGCGAGGTGGCGGGTGCCTGTAGTCCCAGCTACTCGGGAGGCTGAGGCAGGAGAATGGTGTAAACCCGGGAGGCGGAGCTTGCAGTGAGCCGAGATCCGGTCACTGCACTCCAGCCTGGGAGACAGCGAGACTCCGCCTCAAAAAAAAAAAAACACACACAACCAAAACAAAAGCCAGAGAGGCAGGTCCTGGGCCTTGGGCCCAGCACTGACCAGCAGGAGTACCTGGCTAGAATAGAAGCTACTTGTTTAACTTCACTGTGTTTCTTTTCACTTTTACCTTCCATATGTGGCAAGTTAATAATACTGGTTTCCACTTATGTAGGGATAGGAAGTTTCCTTTTAAAATAGAGTTTTTCAGGCCAGGCACAGTGGCTCACGCCTGTAATCCCAGCACTTTGGGAGGCCGAGGCGGGCGGATCACTTGAGGTCAAGATTTTGAGACCAGCCTGGCCAACACAGTGAAACCCCATCTCTACTAAAAATACAAAAATTAGATAGGCGTAGTGGTGCACACCTGTAATCCCAGCTGCTTAGGAGGCTGAGGCACGAGAATTGCTTGAACCTGGGAGGCAGAGGTTGCAATGAGCTGAGATTGTGCCACTGCACTCCAACCTGGGTGACAGAGTGAGACTCAGTTTCAAAAATAAAATAATAAAATTGTTCAAATTTTAAAAAGCAAGTTGATTTTAAAACCTATTATTCTGTAATTTTAATAAAACAGTTTAGAGGCTCACACTGGAGACAACAAAGGTGACAGTGGAGTGACAAGATCCGAAGCCAGCACTAGAAAGCCTCTACATCCCGCTAATCAGCAGGTGAGGCCACCCAGGCTGGAGTGCAGTGGCACCATCTTGGGTCACTGCAACCTCTGCCTCCTGCGTTCAAGTGATTATCCTGCCTCAGTCCCCCGAGTAGCTGGGACTACAGGCACTTGCCACCACGCCCAGCTAACTTTTGTATTTTTAGTAGAGACAGGGTTTCACCATGTTGGCCAGGATGGTCTCGATCTCTTGATCTCATGATCTGCCCACGTCAGCCTCCCAAAGTGCTGGGATTACAGGTGTGAGCCACCGCGCCCGTCCAGGAGCCTCTCATTCTATGCACTTAAGTCACATATTCAATCCAGCCGGGATATTCTGAGCCCCGCCATGTGCTGGAGCCTGTACCTGCTGTGTCTCCTCTTTGGTGGGGAGACAAGCCCCCAGCCCAGGCAGGGTCCCCACCAGGCTGGATAGAGACCCATTCTGGGTGAATGTGAGGGGAAGAAATTGAGCGTGCCCGGTGGTGGCAGGGCCAGGAACAGGAAGGCCTGGAGCCAGCCTGCGCTCCGTGCATCCAGCACAGCATCTCCACTTGGTGTGGATTTGAAAATGATCTAAGACTCCCACCGTGTCTCAGGCGGAGCCGACTAGGAGGGTCAGCACCTTCCCCCAGCACCTGCTGCTGAGCTGTGCGCCTGTCCTGCAGCTGACTTTCTCTGAGCTCAGCCAACCTGAACCCGACTGTGGGGAGCCCAAAGCTTGGTGGGGACAGATGCCAGCTGGGGCCCTTTGTTGGGAGAAGCTAAAGGACCTGGTGACTGGATGTGGGGGCAAGAAAAGGAAGACTGCAAGGGCATGCTCAGGACTCTGGCCCAGGAGGTGGGGGCTGTGGGACGGGAAGGGGCCTGGTGGGGCAGAGCGGGAGGTACTGAGCTTGTTTGGCACCCTATGAGCTGGAGAAGTGTGTGGAGGCCGGGGGAGGGGCCTAGAGGGACTGGAGGTATAGACAAGACATGCTCCCAGCTTCCCTGGGTTGCAGGTCAGGCACTATTTGATAGATGAGATCATCGAGTTCCAGGGAGGAAGGAGAGCAGGCTATGTCACTAAGGTCACCCAGTGATAAGCATCCCTGCCAACAGGAGTCCAACTATCCCGGTCCCTCCACAGTCCCTGGGACTTTGCTGCTGAGAGGCTCAGGCTCTCTGGGCAGGAGTCCCAAAGACAGGCACAGGGCAGGCTCAGAGCCTGCATGGAGGCTGATGCTTTGGACGGCCTTGGGCAAGTCTGTTCACCTCTCTGAGGCTCAGCTGCCGCACCTGTGGGTGTGAAATGCCTCCTTCCATAAGGGTTGGAAGGATTAAATTATTTTGTTTTTTTTTAATGTCATAGCGCTGGATCCAGCAGCAGGTACTTAGTAAGCCCAGCGGGCGTGTCCTCTCCTTCCCCTTCTGGTTGAAGCAGTTAGGAAGGCTGCCTGGAGGAGGCAGGCCTTAAAGGTAAGGGCTGATTCAGAGAGACTCAGAGTGAGCACAGGAGAGACTGCCGAGCTCCCTCACCCCTTGGGGCCCCGAACACAGGCCAAGGGCTGTGGACCTTCTGCTGTTGTCACAGCTGCCCACCCAGGCCCCAGAACACTGGAACCACAGCCTGAGAGAGCTCTGCCTGAGAGCGGGACAAGAAAACAAGCCCGGCCGGGTGCGGTGGCTTGTGCCTGTAATCCCAGCACTTTGGGAGGCCAAGGCGGGCGGATCACGAGATCAAGAGATCAAGACCATCCTGGCCAACATGGTGAAACCTTGTCTCTACTAAAAATACAAAAATTAACCGGGCGTGGTGGGGCATGCCTGTAGTCCCAGCTACTTGGGAGGCTGAGGCAGGAGAATCGCTTGAACCTGGGAGGCAGAGGTTGCAGTGAGCCGAGATCAGGCCACTGCACTCCAGCCTGGGCGACAAAAAAAATAAAAATAAAAAAGAAAGAAAAGAAAACAAGCCCTGATTGCCACCAGCAACTCATACCGATTGGTCCCAAGCCTGGCCAGCGAGTGCTCAAAAAGCCTCCCTGACCCCATTGCGTCTGCTCTAGACAAAGTCTTATTTTCTGGAAGGAAACCAGCATTTATTGAAGACACTGCTCTGCTCTCACGCTTGCATGAGCCTCTTGACCATGATGTTGCTGCCCTGAGATGCAAGTCCCATTACTACCCTGAGGGAAGGAGAGGTCTTGCTGAATCCAGCATCTCGACTGCAGAGCTGGGGCTCTAACCACTGGGCTACTGCCTTTTGTAAACGAATGGCTCCCCTCTCCTGTGAGCTCCTGAAGGCAGAGCGGAGTCTCCCCTGTGCCTGGCGTGGGCCCTGCATTCAGCAGTCCCCTCAGGAATTTTGAGTGAGTGAATAAAGACTTGTATGGCTGACAGTTCAGTTTCAGAGTGACCCAGAGGCATCTCCCTAAGATGAAAAGACGTGGTGGATCTGAACAGTCGGAGGCTGAATCACCTGGGAATGTATAAAAGGACCAGGCACGGTGGCTCACACCTGTAATCCCAGCACTTTGGGAGGCCAAGGCAGGCAGATCACCTGAGGTCAGGAGTTGGAGACCAGCCTGGCCAACATGGTGAAACCCGTCTCCACTAAAAATATAAAAATTAGCCGGGCTTGGTGGTGCGTGCCTGTAATCCCAGCTAACTCAGGAGGCTGAGGCAGGAGAATTGTTTGAACCTGGGAGGCGGAGGCTGCAGTGAGCCAAGATCACGCCACTGCACTCCAGGCTGGGCAACAGAGTGAGACTGTCTCAAAAAAAAAAAAAAAAAAAAAGGACACACAGGAATTGGCACCGGGGGCTGTGTCTGGGAATGGGGGTGGGAAGGAGACGTACTTTTCTGCTTGAATGTCTGTGTTATATATTCTAATGTGGTATCATAATGCATCGCCACGCGCAGGTCCATCAATGAATGCGGAAGTCAGTCATCACCCGGGAGCTCCCTGGGCATGTGGACGCCTGGGCTGCGGCCCCAAAGGGAGGAAGCAGTGGGGCTGCGGGTGGCAGGGGCCAGGATGAGCTCCTGGGTGATTCTGTCACAGGTGGCCTTGGACCACACTTAGGAACAAAATCACCAGCTGGGTCCTCTTCCCACCGGCCACCCAGCCAGGCTCATTTGCATGATCTTTTGCATATATTTGCATGACTTCCCTGGTTCCAAATAAAGCCCGTTAGTTCTTCTCCTCACTTCTGCTGGGTGCTGAGCAAAGCTTCTCCCATCCCGCCCTCCCCTAGCACTGCCGCCGCCCAGACCTGGCTGGCCTGGATTAGCCCTGTCCTCCTCACCTCCTAGCCCCAGTCAAATATGTCATCCTTTGACCCCATCTCCACTTTCTCCTAGTCTCCCAAGGCCCGGCACACGCACTTCACCTCCTCCACCCCAGAGCTGAAAGCCTGTTCTCAGTCCAACGCTTTTTTTGTTGTTTGTTTTGCTTTGTTTTTGAGACAGAGTCTCACTCTGTTGCCCAGGCTGCAGTGTAGTGGTGTGATCTCAGTTCACTGTAACCTCTGCCTCCAGGGCTCAAGTGATCCTCCCACCTCAGCCTCCCGAGTAGCTGGGACCACAGGCCCTCGCCACCATGCCTAGCTAATTTTTGTATTTTTTGTAGAAGCAGGGTTTCGCTATGTTGCTGAGGCTGGTCTCAAACTCCTGGACTCAAGTGATCCTCCCGCCTCGGCCTCCCAAAGTGCTGAGATTACAAGAGTGAGATACCATGCCCAGCCCAGTCTCACAATCTTTAGCCCCTCTCCTCTGAACTCCCAAAACACTGTTTCACTCTTGTTGCCCAGGCTGGAGTGCAATAGTGCAATCTCGGCTCACTGCAACCTCCACCTCCCGGGTTCAAAGGACCCTCCTGCCTCAGCCTCCGGAGTAGCTGGGATTACAGGCATGCACCACCACGCGTGGCTAATTCGTATTTTTAGTAGAGATGGGGTTTCGCCACGTTGACCAGGCTGGTCTTGAACTCCTGACCTCAGGTGATCCGCCTGTCTTGGCCTCCCAAAGTGTTCAGATGACAGGTGTGAGCCTCTGCGCCTGGCCAGGTCCCCCTCTTTTCAGTGCTTCTGTGTCCTCCTAAACATCCACTGAGCACCCAGGGCTGAGGCAGGCCCCTTGCCCATCTCATTCTCCCTAGTCCTCCAGGGACTCCATGAGACAGGACCCCACTGGGCCCATTTTACAGATGAAGAAACGGAGCCTCAGGAAGGTCCCATCACTTGTCAGAAAGTGGCAGCTCTTTCCATCCCATCAACCTGCCTCTTAAAATGTCCCTGTGGCATTTTCGCTCATCTCAAGTGAATGTTATTTAGGTTTTGTTTTGCTTCACTTGCTGTAATTAGGTCTTTGAAATTATGCAAGTCATAAGCACTTACTGTAAAAACATTAAAACCATCCAGGAATATTTGGGTAAAATATGAGTCTCCTCCTTAAATGCACCTGTCCCCAATAACACTTTCCAGGAAGAGCCACTGTGAACAGTCTGGGGTCTCCTTCCAGACCTCTTATGCATTGAACTACAGACACGATATATGCAAATACATAGACAGAATTTTTATTGTAAGATATACATGCAAAAGAGCTACAATTTTTAAAAAATAGAGATACCATGTACTTACCACCCATAAAAACTGCTAACACCTGAATTATACCCCTGTACGTCTCTATGCCTGCACCTCCTCCTTTCTCTCTTTTATTTATTTATTTATTTATTTATTTATTTATTTATTTATTTTTGAGACAGAATTTCACTCTTGTCGCCCAGGCTGGAGTGCAATGGCGTGATCTCGGCTCACTGCAGCCTCCACCTCCCGGGTTCAGGTGATTCTTCTGCCTCAGCCTCCTAAGTAGCTGGGATTACAGGTGCCCGCCACCACGCCCGACTAATTTTTTGTATTTTTAGTAGAGATAGGGTTTCAACATGTTGGCCAGGCTGGTCTCCAACTCCTAATCTCAAGTGATCCACCCTCCTCAGCCTCCCAAAGTGCTGGGATTACAGGTGTGAGCCACCATGCCTGGCTGTATTTCTCTTTTTTCTTACTATTGGCCACATATATGTTCCTTAAATAATAAGTGTAAGATGAGAATTGCTCAATTATTGTGTGTGCAACATGTTCAACTTTATTAGGCAAGGCTAAACTATTTTCGAAGGAGTTTGAACCAGTTCATACTCCTGCCCAAAGCAGATGAGAGTCCTCACTGATTCAGTTCCTTGCCAAATCTGAAACCGTTCAATTTCATAATATCTGCCAAGCCAGTGAGAGTAAAATCCCAACCCACTGCAGCTTTAATTTACACTTCCCTTATTACTAATGGTATTGAATATCCGTCTTGTTTATATCTTCTTCTTCTTCTTCTTTTTTTTTTTTTTTTTTGAGACAGAGTTTTGCTCTTGTTTACCAGGCTGGAGTGCAATGGTGTGATCTCAGCTCACCGCAACCTCCTCCTCCCGGGTTCAGACAATTCTCCTGCCTCAGCCTCCCGAGTAGCTGGGATTATAGGCATGCGCCACCACGCCAGCTAATTTTGTATTTTCAGTAGAGACAAGGTTTCTCCATGTTGGCCAGACTGGTCTTGAACTCCCCACCTCAGGTGATGCGCCCACCTCAGCCTCCCAAAGTGTTGGGATTATAGGCGTAAGCCACCACACCTGGCCCCTGTTTATATCTTCTATAGCCTTAGTGATTTTTTCATCTTTTTGATATGTCAGTCACTGAATGTTTGTCATAAAATCTCTAATTATATTGGCACCAGCATTATCAAAGGAAAGGAAAAAAGCTCTATTTAGAATAATGGATTTGTTAGCTTCTCCTTGTTTTGCTTTATATAGTTTGAGATTGTGTTATCAGGTGTATAAGAGCTCAGAATTGTTTTATCTTCCTGGAGTTATATATTCCTTCTTTGTTTCTAATAAAACTTCTGCCTTGAAGCCGAGTTTGTCTGTTATTAATATAATGAAAAATCTTTTGATTTTAATCTTTTTTGTTGTTGTTGTTGTTGTTTTTTGTTTGTTTTGTTTTGTTTTGTTTTGAGACGGAGTCTGGCTCTGTCACCCAGGCTGGAGTGCGGTGGCACGATCTCGGCTCACTGCAAACTCCGCCTCCCGGGTTTATGCCATTCTCCTGTCTCAGCCTCCCGAGTAGCTGGGACTACAGGCGCCCGCCACCTCGCCCGGCTAATTTTTTGTATTTTAGTAGAGACGGGGTTTCACCGTGTTAGCCAGGATGGTCTCGATCTCCTAACCTCGTGATCCGCCCGCCTCGGCCTCCCAAAGTGCTGGGATTGCAGGCTTGAGCCACCGCGCCCGGCCTGTTTTTGTTTTTTAGACGTAGTTTCACTCTTGTTGCCTGGGCTGGAGTGCAATGGTGCAATCTCAGCTCGCTGCAATCTCCACCTCCTAGGTTCAAGTGATTCTCCTTGCTACTCGGCCTCCTGAGTAGCTGGGATTATAGGCATGCGCCACCACGGCCAGCTAATTTTGTATTTTTTTTTTAGTAGAGATGGAGTTTCTCCATGTTGGTCAGGCTGGTCTCAAACTCCCAATCTCAGGTGATCTGCCTGCCTCGGCCTCCCAAAGTGCCGAGATTACAGGTGTGAGCCACCACACCTGGCCTGATTTTAATCTTTTTTCCAGACAAAGAAAAACAATTTATTTTCTCCTCCTCCTCCTCCTCCTCCTCCTCCTCCTCTTCTTCTTCTTCTTTTTCTTCTTCTTCTTCCTCTTATTCTTCCTCTTCTTCCTCTTCCTCTTCCTCTTCCTCTTCTTCTTCCTCTTCCTCTTCTTCTTTTTTGACGAAATCTCGCTCTGTTGCCCAGGCCAGAGTGCCATGTTGTGATCCTGGCTCACTCCAATCTCTGTCATCTGGGTTCGAGCAATTCTCTCCTGCCTCAGCCTCCCGAGTATGTTGCTGGGATTACAGGCTCACGCCACCACTCCCAGCTAATTTTTTTTTGTATTTTAGTAGAGACAGGGTTTCATCATGTTGTCCAGGCTGGTCTCGAACTCCTGACCTCAAGTGATCCGCCTGCCTCGGCCTCTCAAAGTGCTGGGATTACAGGCGTGAGCCACTGCACCCGGCCTTTCTCGCCCTCTTCTTATCTGAATCAAGTAACTTCCAAACTACCAGTTGGCCTCAGTGAGAAATGACTCAATTTCTTATTTTTAAAAAATATTTTTATTACAGAAACTTTTAAACATATACAAAACTACAAAATAGTATAAAATAACCGCCCCCCACCCCACACACCCATCAACCAGCTTAGGTATATACCAAATCAACATGATTATGCTCTTTCCATATTATTTTGAAGCAAATCTCATATGTTATGTAAGTTAATTTGTAAATATTTGAGTATAATATTTTATACTCTCTATTAGTATTATTTATTATTATTTTTTTTGAGATAGAGTCTCACTCTGTCGCCCAGGCTGGAGTGCAGTGGCATGATCTCGGCTGACTACAACCTCTGCCTCCCAGGTTCAAATGATTCCGCTGCTTCAGCTTCCTGAGTAACTGGGATTACAGGATTACAGGTGCCCACCACCATGCCCAGCTACCTTTTGTAGTTTTAGTAGAGATGTGGTTTTACCATGTTGACCAGGCTGGTCTTGAACTCCTGACCTCAGGTGATCTGCCTGCCTCGGCCCCCCAAGTGCTGGGATTACAAGCGTGAGCCACTGTGCCCGGCCTCAATGTCTCTTAAATTTCATTCAATCTATAGGTTCCTACTCTATCTCTTTTATTTTTATTTCCTTGCAATTTATTAT
The DNA here is from genome assembly GCF_001698545.2 of Rhinopithecus bieti. Lineage (NCBI taxonomy): Eukaryota > Metazoa > Chordata > Mammalia > Primates > Cercopithecidae > Rhinopithecus > Rhinopithecus bieti. Next base: position 716,684 of record NW_016823127.1, on the reverse strand, counting down.
GTCATTTGTCCTTTATATATAAAAATATTTTGTTTAATGAAATTATATAGGTAATGATCTTTAGAAATACATCTTGGACGTAACAAGTGTTGGAGAGGACGTGAAGAAAAGGGAATCCTTGCATATGGTTGGTGGGAATGTAAATTAGTATAGCCATTATGGAAAACAGTATGGAGGTTCCTCAAAAACAAAATAAAAATAGAACTGCCATATGATCCAGCAATCCCACTACTGGGTGTGTATCCAAAGGAAATGAAATCAGTATGTCAAAAAGACATCTGCACCCCATGCTCATTGCAGTTTTATTCACAATAGCCAAGCTGTGGAAACAACCAAAAATGTCCATCCGTGGATGAATGGATCAAGAAAATATGGTATATATGCACCATGGAATACTATTCAGCCTTAAAAAAAGAGACAGTCCTGTCACTGTCAGCACCGTGAATGAACCTGGAGGACGTTATGTTAACTGCAATAACCCAGGCACAGAAAGACAAGTACTCATGATTTCACTTATACTATGGAATCTAAAAAAGTTGAACTTGGCCCAGCGTGGTGGCTCACGCCTGTAATCCTAACACTTTGGGAGGCCGAGGAGTGTGGATCACCTGAGGTCGGGAGTTTGAGACCAGCCTGACCAACATGAAGAAACCCCGTCTCTACTAAAAATACAAAAAGTTAGCTGGGCGTGGTGGTGCACGCCTGTAATCCAGATACTCAGGAGGCTGAGGCAGGAGAATCGCTTGAACCCGGGAGGCGGAGGGTGCAGTGAGCCGAGATCGCACCATTGCACTCCAGCCTGGGTAACAAGAGCGAAACTCGGTCTCAAAAAAAAGTTGAACTCATAGAAGCAGAGAGGAGAATGGTGGTTGTGCGGAGGCTGGCAGAGGGAGTGGGAGTGTTGGGAGATGTTGGTCCAAAGGATACAAAATTTCAGTTAGATGGGAGGAATAAGTACAAGAGATCTATTGTACATGGTGACCACAGTTAATAACAATGTATTGTATTCTTGAAAATTGCTGAGAGTACATTTTAAGTGTTCTCACCATAAAACAATAAGTATGTGGTGACACCTACATTAGTTAGCTCGATTGAGCCATTCCACAATGCATACATAATTCAAAACAACATGTTGTGTACAATAACTATAATTCTGATGTCAATTTTAAAATAAAATTTTAATGATTTAAAATAAGTATATAAAATATATTTTATTATTATACAATATATATTATATTTCCTTGTATATATATATAGCTTTCAAACTCTGGAGCTCAAGCAGTCCTCCCACCTCAACCTCCTAAAGTGCTGGGATTACAGGCCTGAGTCACTGCACCTGGCCTACAGTTATTATTATTATTATTATTTTTGAGACGGAGTCTTGCTCTGTGGCCCAGGCTGGAGTGCAGTGGCGCTATCTCTGCTCACTGCAAGCTCCACCTCCTGGGTTCATGCCATTCTCCTGCCTCAGCCTCCTGAGTAGCTGGGACTACAGGTGCCCGCCACCACGCTCGGCTAATTCTTTTGTATTTTTAATAGAGACAGGGTTTCACCATGTTAGCCAGGATGGTCTCGATCTCCCGACCTCATGATCCACCCGCCTCGGCCTCCCAAAGTGCTGGGATTACAGGCTTGAGCCACCGCGCCCGCCCTACAGTTATTATCTGGAGCGTCAATCTGAGATTTGGTAGTTTGCAGAATCCTTGAAGAGAGCTTGTTAAAATGCAGATCTCAGGACCCATCTCAGGATGTCAGGGGTGTGAGGTGGGAACCAGGAGTGGGCACCTTTTGCCATTCGAGTCTAGCCCTGTCCTACAATATGTAAGCCACAAAATGATCCACATCACATCAATTTAAATTTTCTAGCAATTACATTAAAAAGTAAAAAGAAACACGGGATTAATTTTAATTATATATTTTATTTAACCAAATATATCAGAAATATTATATTTAAACAATGTAACCGGCCAGGTGCAGGGTGGCTCACGCCTGTAATCCCAGCACTTTGGGAGGCCAAGGCAGGAGGATCACTTGAGGCCAGGAGTTGGAGACCAGACTGGCCAACAAGGTGAAACTCGTCTCTACTAAAAATACAAAAAATTAGCCGGGCGTGGTGGTGCGTGCCTGTAATCCCAGTTACTCGGGAGGCTGAGGGAGGAGAATGACTTGAACCTAGGAGGCCAAGGTTGCAGTGAGCAGAGATCGCGCCATTGCACTCCAGCCCGGGCGACTTCATTTAAAAAAAAAAAAAAAAAAAAAAAAGTAACCAATAATTTAAAGATAGATTGCAATCTTTCTTACTACTAAGTCTTTGAAATCTGATGTGTATCTTACATTCACAGCACACCTCAATTACACTAGCCACATTTCAAGTGCGCAGTGTGAGTCGGGGCTTTTGTGTTGGACAGCGCAGCCGGGAGGCTGATCCGGGTAGGCCGGGGGCCACGCTGGGAGCAGCACAGGACTGGATGGTGTCTGTGAAACTCACTTTGCAGACTCCGGTGCGCCAAAGAAAATAAGAGGACAAGGCCGGGCGCGGTGGCTCACGCCTGTAATTCCAGCACTTTGGGAGGCCGAGACGGGCGGATCACGAGGTCGGGAGATCGAGACCATCCTGGCTAACATGGTGAAACCCCGTCTCTACTAAAAAATACAAAAAACTAGCCGGGCGACGTGGCGGGCGCCTGTAGTCCCGGCTACTCAGGAGGCTGAGCCAGGAGAATGGCATAAACCCGGGAGGCGGAGCTTGCAGTGAGCTGAGATCCGGCCACTGCACTCCAGCCTGGGCGACACAGCGAGACTCCGTCTCAAAAAAAAAAAAAAGTAAGAGGACAAAGTCATACCTGGACTCCAATTCCGCCTCCCACTCCTCGCTGTCTGCCCCAAGGCCCTTCAGTCCCGTCCTGGCCACGTGACCTTGGGAGTCCCTTCGCCTCCAGAGCCTTGTCTTGTACACCTGAGAAACGGGCGTGGTGACTCTTGCTGGCGGCAGCGGTGGCGCGCATGGGAAGACGCGTGCAGGGAGTCAGGGGCCCCCGGGTGCTCGCGGCAGGAAGGCGTGAAGCCTGCGGGCGGGTGTTGGGGCAAGGACTGAAGCCGGGGGAACCAGAAGGGCTCCGGGTGCTGGGGTTCCGCGGGGGCCGCGCCAGTGCACCTGCAGGCGGCCACCGGGCGGCGCTGTGGAGCAGGGACCCCGGGGCCCGCCGGGGCCGGCGGAGAAGCGAGAATAATTAGTAACCGCCTGTCTGGGGTGCACTTCCCAGGGGAGGGGATAATGAGGTCACTCTGGTCCCTCTGTGACAGGAGGGAAAAGAGTCAAAGAAGCTCATCCCCCACCCAACCCCCTAATCCAAGTCGGCCAACATTGCGGCCATGGGAGGATCCGGGTTTGGAGTCGGGAGCTCTGGGTGAGGTCCTGGTTCTGACCTCTGAGGGACCTCGGGCTGCTCGGCCTGGTCTCCCACCTGTAGATGGGACACCTGTGCCTCCCTGCAGATGCCGGCTGCAAAGGGGCGTTGCCAACTGTCTGGTGCCGAGCCAGAGTCAGTGCGTGCCTGAGATTGAGAGGCGAACTTTGAGAGATGAGGACAAAAATAACAGCTGCCGGTGCTGAGCTAAATGCCTACGCTTCTTTGCACTCTCTTAACAGCCCGTGAGGTTGGTATGACTGTTGCCCCCATCTGACAGATGGGGAAGCCTGGCCTCCAAGGTCTGGTGTGGCCTTACCCGGCCCAACAGAGTGGGACCTTGACTCCAGGGTTCTGCGCTGCCTTCTGACCAGACCTTGGCTTAGACGGATTCGGATGAACCTTCTCCTGAACACCCACACCCCACCCACGGCTTTTTTCCTCCCTCCCCTCCTGGGCTCTCAGACCCTCTGGCCTCCCCTCCCCTCCCTAAAGGTTGCCAGGGTCCACAGCCAGGACCCCCAGTCTCCCCATTAAGATCAGAAGCCTCTCCATGCCCACAGCTCTGGCCTAGCCAGTCAGAGTGGTCCTCTGGCCATAATGGTGGTTTCCAGACAGGCATGGGACTCAAGCCTAGCCAGTGTGGCTGGATGGTGGGACTCTGGCGCCTAGAGCAGTTGGGAAACCTGCCTGGAGGCCTAGGGGCTGGGAGGCCTCCCAGAGGCCTTGGGGGATTTGCTTGAGTCTTGTCTTCACCTTCTATTTCGTGTTTTTCTAGAGAGACAAGGTCTCACTATGTTGTCCAGGTTGGCAGGTAGTGACTATTCACGGGGCAATCAGACTCGAACTCCTGACTCAAGCCATCCTTCCACCTCAGCTTCCTGAGTAGCTGGGACTACAGGTGTGCACCACCGCACCCTACTTGGCTTCCCCTTTGGCGGAGGAGCTGCTCACTGTAGTCTTGTGCTATGGAATGCAGCCAAAGCACCTCCAGCCTTCCACCTGCCCGCAACCCCAGTTCTGTGCCCACAGTCTGCCTCCCACCCTCCCATCCATCTGCACCTCACATTGACTCACCAAATCTAGAATCTGATCATTGAGGAGTCCCTCACAACCCCTTGCCTCTACCAGAAAGGAAGGCTTGGCTCCACTCTTACAGGTAAGCAGCTGTGCTAAGTGAGGCGATACGCCAAGAGGTGCACGGTTGGTGAGCAGCAGCCAAGCAGCCTGGAACGGCACCAATGCACGTCTTCTGAGCTCCTGCTAGAGGCAGGTATGACAGTGCAGGGCCAGGCTCTGGAGACAGACAGGGCTCAAATTCCAGCCTCCCCACGGACCAGCATATCATCTTGGGCAAGCTACTTCACTTGTCTGTGCCTTTGTTTTTTTTTTTTTTTTTGGTTTGTTTTTTGTTTTGAGACAGAGTCTTGTTCTGTCACCAGGCTGGAGTGCAGTGGCGTGATCTCGGCTCACTGCAAGCTCCACCTCCCAGGTTCACACTATTCTCCTGCCTCAGCCTCCCGAGTGGCTGGGACTACAGGCGCCCGCCACCTCGCCAGGCTAGTTTTTTTTGTTTTGTTTTGTTTTGTTTTGTTTTTTTTTGTCTTTTTAATAGAGATGGGGTTTCACTGTGTTAGCCAGGATAGTCTCGATCTCCTGACCTCATGATCCGCCTGCCTCGGCCTCCCAAAGTGCTGGGATTACAGGCGTGAGCCACCGCACCCAGCCTGCCTTTGTTTTTTGTTTGTAAAATGTGGCAAAGGGCTGAAAGCCCCCTACCTCCTCCGGAAGCCAGAAACACCCTGCCCAATGATGGCAGCCCCCTTTTTAATTTAATTTTATTTATTTTGAGATGGAGTCTCATTCTGTCGCCCAGGCTGGAGTGCAATAACGTAATCTCAGCTCACTGCAACCTCCGTCTCCTGGGTTTAAGAGATTCTTGTGCCTCAGCCTTCTGAGTAGCTTGGGATTACAGGTGCCCGCCACCATGTCCAGCTAATTTTTGTATTTTTAGTAGAGACAGTGTTTCACTGTGTTGGCCAGGTTGGTCTCGAACACCTGACCTTAGATGATCCGCTTGCCTTGGCCTCCCAAAGTGCTGGGATTACAGGCATGAGCCACTGGGCCCAGTCCAGCCCCTTCTTTTATAAGGGGACTTTCTATATGCTGTCTCTCTGCTTGGACGTCCTTCCTTAGTGTCCCTAGAGGGGATAAGAGCATGACTGGACCTGGGCAGTCAGCAATCCAGTCCCAGCTGGAGATGATGAAGGGCACTCTGTGCTGGGGGAACTGCAGGTGGGAAGCCTCTGGAGTGGGAAGGCATGGGTAGCTCAGGGGGAAGGTTCTGTGGAGCTGGACGAATACATTTTATGGCTCAAGTTCTAATTCAGCAGTCCTGTCTCCCTCCTTCTGCCCCTGGAAGAACTTCTGCTTTCCCTGGAATGGGGCTGTGGAAGGATGGACTGTTCGGTGGGCCCAGGTGACCTAATCTGAGTCATGCGAAGGGGAATGCTGAGATTCTGGTATGCACGATGGTCTTGGGACCTGTGAGTTGGGGGGAATGAAGACCCTGGATTGGAATTCGAATTGGAACCCAGCCAGGAGGAACAGGCAGCCCAGGCTTTGGTGGAGGGTTTTGGGTGACAGGGACGTTACCAGGAGGCAGGAGAGGCCCGAGCACATCACTTGGCAGTGCCTGGCGGAGCGGGGCAGGGCGCGGGAGGGCGGATGATGGTGGCTGGTGCAGGCTTCGGCAGCGAACACCCTCCCGCTGCACTCTGGGCCTCCCCATGGAGGAGCTGGAAGCTAAAATAGGACTCTATTTTGGGGGCCTGAGGCAAACTGGAGTCACTTCCCTGCCAGAAGTGAGAAGTTGCTTCAGCCTCTACTAGGGCAGGCCCTCCCCTACGCAGGAGTGGCGGGGGGTGGGCCCTGTGAGTGCGGCATGAGGCAGAGGGCGCTGGCCAAGGAGTGGGAGAGGACCATGGCTGCTGAGGGGCTGGGGGCCCCAAAACATCATCTCCCTCCGTCCTCAGGGCAGCCGTGTGAGGTGGGAGCTGGGGCTTCCCCATCTTGCAGATGAGGCTTGGAGAGGCCAAGTCGCCTCTCCAAGGTCAGTCAGTAGCAAGGGGCAGAGCCTGGATTCGGCCAGGTCTAGATGACGCCTGAGATACGCTCTTAACCCCAGCAATGGGCATGAGCGGGACCTCGACAGGCAGAAGGAGCAGCTGTTTCCTGACCACCTGCCGGGTGCCTGGCCCTCTGCACGCGTGAGGGCTCGGTGAGGCCCTGTGTCCCACCCCACAGGAGGCCGCAGTCTTGCCCCTTCTCACAGACAGGCCTGAAGCCAAGAAGGCAGGCCTGGGAAGCTCTAACCTCAGGTGAGCGTCTGAGTTACTGCCCAAACGCAGGCAAGCCCCTTTCCTCTCTGGGCCTCAGTGTCCCCATGCGCACTTCCGTGAGATCGGGCCACAGTCCCAAAAGGCCCATCAAACCTTTTTTTTTTTTTTTTTTGAGATGGGGCCGCTCATTCTGTCGCCCAGGTGGAGTGCAGTGGCACGATCTCAGCTCACTGCAACCTCTGCCTCCCAGGCTCAAGCGATTCTCTTGCCTCAGCCTCCCAAGTAGCTGGGATTACAGGTGCCCACCACCATGCCCAGCTAATTTTTGTTTTAGTAGAGACAGGATTTCACCATGTTGGCCAGGCTGGTCTCAAACTCCTGACCTAAGGTGATTCACCCGCCTCGGCAGCCCAAAGTGCGGGGATTACAGGCATGAGTGAGCCACCGTGCCTGGCCAAGGCCCATCCAACTCTGATGTTTATGACATGTCCCGTGGGGAGGCTGGCGGAGAGCTGGGCTGGGAGGTGCTGCAATGACCCGGGGCTTTCGAAGCCTGCCTTCCCCAGCAAATCCATTCTCCAGGTCTCCCAGTGAGGCCCACCTGCGGCCAGGGGAAGAGGAGTGTCTTTCCTGATGCAGACCCCGCTCCATGCTGCGGTGGATCCACATCACGAGGCCACGTAGTTGCAGGTTGTTGCCCCTGTGAGAGAGGGACTGTTGTTATCACCCCGTTTTTACAGTTGAAGCCCAGGGCTGGGAAGTCACTGGGCCCAGGACCACCTGAGAGGGCTGGCATGGTTGGGCCCCTCACCCAGGCTGCGGGCTCCAGGCCCCGCCCTTCTGCCGCCACCTTCATGACACAACAAAGCCAAAGCCTGATTTCATTATCCCCCTAACCCCCAAGCTGGTCTTTGGCTGCCAGGAGGTGGCAAGGCCGTTTGTGGCCCCCTCTGCACCCCCTCCTTCTCTGCAGCGACTGGGCTGTGACTAGCCTGGCCCGTCCTCTCCATGGCCCCACCTTTGCTGTCCCCATGCTCAGTTGCCCATATCCTCCCTCCTCTCACCTGTCATTTGCCCGTCATTCATCTGTCTCGCGCCCTCCTCCCCACTGAGGTGCCTCTGGCAGCTTCCCAGGTCCTCCCTGACTGGCTTCGGAACCCCGAATGTGGCCCCTCCTATTCCTGCTGCCCCATTCAGTGTCCCTCAGCAGCCCCAGACACCTGGGGACTGGCAGAGGCTGCGAGAAGGCTGGACCCGTCCAGGCTGCCACTCTGCCCACCCGGGCCTGCCGGCTTCCCGTCCCTGCCCAGCCCCTGCTCCAGGCCACTCAGCTGCCACGTGCAGCTCCTGAATGCCACCTCCATCACCCAATCCTCCGCTCCCAGACTGCCCAGAGCTCCCCACTGCCTGGAGGAAAAGGTCCCAGGTCATTAGTTTGTCGTCCTCACCTGCTCACCTGGCCCAGCCCCCTGTATGGCTCCACCCATGCCATGCACCCCCTTTCAGCTTCACTCTCCTCCCAGCCCACCTCTGCCAGGGTGCAGAGGCCAGAAAGCCTTGGACAAGACGTGTCACCCCTCAGAGCCTCCTCATCTGTACGGTGGGGGAATCACAGAACCCCCTTCACAGGACAGATAGGAGGTGTCAAATGAGAAATCAGAGAGTAAGGGGCCCCGTCCCCTGGAGCGTGCAGCATTCACTGTGACCCTTATCATAGGGGATTGCTCAGAGTCCCCTCCAGTGGTGGTAAGAGACTGGGGGTGGGCCCGACAGGGTAGGAGTCAGGGGCGGTGGAGGAGATCTCACAGCTGGGACAGAGTCGCCGCCTGCTCCAGCCCACAGGGCAGACATCAGTGTCCCCATCTGCAGAGAAGAAGAGAGGAAGCTCGGGGCACATAGCTGCCAAGCGGAACTGGCATTGGCGACAGGCCGGTCCTTTGCTCCCAACACACACACAGCGGGGCTTCGTTGTCCCCTGCAGCCTCTGGATTTTCTTCATCTTCATTTTTTTTTTTTTTTTTTGAGAGAGAGTCTCACTCTGTTGCCCAGGCTGGAGTGCAATGGTGCAGTCTCGGCTCATTGCAAACTGCCTCCCAGGTTCAAATAATTCTCCTGCCTCAGCCTCCCGAGTAGCTGGAATTATAGGCGCCTGCCATCACACCTGACTAATTTTTTGTGTTTTTAGTAGAGATGGGGTTTCGCCATGTTGGCCAGGATGGTTTCGAACTCCTGACCTCAGGTGATCCACCCACCTCAGCCTCCCAAAGTGCTGGGATTATAGGCATGAGCTGCCGTGCCTGGCCTTCCTCTCTCCGATTTGGGTTTCAGCGGCCAAGGCCTCAGTAGGAGCTCCAGCCACTGCCGTAGTTGCTGGGCTGCCTTGGTCTCTGCATCTCCTTAGCCTCCTCTGGCTTTCCCGTGCAGCTCCCCCACCACTCAGCATCCCCCGGCATTCTCCTGGGGCCATCCCTTCTTCAGCCCCAGCTCCTTTTCTCTAACGCCCACCTTCCTCTCTGCCTGGCTGCATGCAGACCTGGGGTTTTGCCATCCTGGGGTCCTTGAGCACCCAGCTGCTTCCCCACAGATATGCCAGGCCTTGTAGGGGGTAGGAGGCCAGCATTTCCCCTCCCTCTGTGCTCCGGCACCTGTTGCTGTCCACCTGTGCCTCAGTGTGGTGTCTCCGGACCCACAAGCCAGTGCCTCCTCTGCTAGAGCTCTGCTTGATCTGTGTCGTGTTCTCTTCTGCCTCCCTCGGACTCGCTCTTGGCCCCTGGTCCTCAGTAGGCCTCCCTCTCTCAGCCCTTGTCTCTCTGTCTTTCTCTGTCTCTGACTTTCTCAGTGTCTCTTCTGTGTTTCTCCTCTCCCTCCTCATTTCTGTCACAGCCTGTCCCTGTCACCTCCTCCCACATCAGTGTGTGATATCCCTTCCATCCTCACAGCTCTGTCGCCTCTCCCTGAACCCTTCCTGCCTGTGTGCACTCACCCTTAGGCCCTGCACCAGGTGTAGACAGAGGCCCCGGGGGGAGGTGAGGCAGGAGGGGCTCAGACAGGCCTGGGGGAGGTTCCAGGGATGGCAAGGGGAGGATGGAGAGCTGAGCCTCTGCCCTGCTTAGCAGGAGCCCCAGGAGGCCAGAGGAGCAGGTGCTGGCCTCCAGACCCTCATCCCAAGGGGCCACATCCCAGAAGGTAACCCTGAAGACAGGCAGAGGGTCAGGAGCCTGGCTCTGGATAGGGCTCTGTGGCTGTGCCCCTGTGTGATGTCTCTAATTCCCCTCCCCTCCCCTCTCTTCCTCTGAACTGGGGACAACCAACGGTCTCTTCTTGGCCTCCTTCTCGCTGTGGGCACTGTGAGAGCTGACAGCAGCCTCCACCCAGCAGGGGCTCTGGCTTACCTGCCCCGTTACAAAGCCCTTGCAACTGCAGTGGACAGCTCCAGCAACCATGACCAAGGAGCCCTGGCTGCTGTCCCAAGCCTGAGCAGGTAGTGGCAGGTGTTTGCCCATGGTCCCACCTGGCGTCGGTGGCAGGGCCCAGGCCAGAGGCCAGCTTCAGGACTCAGCCCAGGGCTGAAGGGTGGGGCCCAGGTCCCAGCTCCATCTTTGTCGCTTTGGTTCAGTGCTGAATGCTTTCTGCTAAAACAGGGCCTTCCTGACTCACAGAAGGTGCTCAACAGGTATTCAGTGTGTGACCTTGAGATGCCCTTTAGGGTCTGTAGTGGGTGGGGCCGGCGTGTGAGCTCAGGACCAGGATCCAGGCACTTGCTTCCGGCTGTGGGATTCCCATAGGGCTGTGTGAGGAATGTCCTGCCAGGTTCCAGGCAGTAAGTGGAGTGAGGGGTGGCCAGTGATTGGGGGAGGGGCAAAACTAGGCTTGGCCAGTTTTGCCAAGTGCCCATTCTGTCTGTCCTCACTTCTCCCCCAGACGTCCTGCCAGCTTCTGAAGGCCACAGGAACAAAATTCTAGGTGGTCAGGCACATCAGGACCCTGGAGGTCATCAGGTCCCAGCTCCTTTTTTTTTTTTTTTTTTTTTTTTTTTTTTTGAGACCGAGTCACTCTGTTGCCCAGGCTGGAGTGCAGTAGCGTGATTCTCAGCTCACTGAACCTCTGCCTCCTAGGTTCAAGTGATTCTCGTGTCTCAGCCTCCTGAGTAGCTGGGATTACAGGTCCATGCCACCATGCCCAGCTACCGGTAGAGACAGGGTTTCATCACGTTGGCCAGGCTGGTCTTGAACTCCTGACCTGGTGATTCACACGCCTCGGCCTCCCGAAGTGCTGGGATCACAGGTGTGAGTCACCGTGCCCGGCCAGGATATTGGATTTAAAGCTCCTTCACTTTCCAATTCCTGGGACCCAGGTCTATATTGTCCTTGTAGAAAGATTTGAAGACTGAAGGGTGCATTTCTGTTTCTTTTTCTGAGATGGAATCTTGCTCTGTCACTCAGGCTGGAGTGCAGTGGCCGGATCTCAGCTCACTGCAAGCTCTGCCTCCCGAGTTCACGCCATTCTCCTGCCTCAGCCTCCCAAGTAGTGGGGACTACAGGCACCCACCACCACGCCTGGCTAGTTTTTTGTATTTTTTTAGTAGAGACAGGGTTTCACCATGTTAGCCAGGATGGTCTCGATCTCCTGACCTCGTGATCTGCCCATCTTGGCCTCCCAAAGTGCTGGGATTACAGGCTTGAGTGAAGGGTGCATTTCTACAGTCTGCCACACAGAGCCCAGAATTCTGTTAGCTTTTGAAACTTGTACTCAGCTTATGCAAACAGGCACAAGAAGAAAAAATAGTGAACAAAGATGTTTGTCACTGCATTGCTCCAGGTCTCAGTTTCTCTCTCTGTAAATGAGGGGTTGCCTTGATGATCCATAATGGTCTATAATTTTTGATCCTCTATAATTTGATGAACATTCTATAGTCATTAAAAACTGAAGGCCAGGCGCAGTGGCTCACGTCTGCAATCCCACTACTTTGTGAGGCTGAGGAGGGCGGATCACAAGGTCAGGAGTTCGAGACTTGCCTGGTCGACATAACCCTATCTCTACTAAAAATACAAAAAAAATTAGCCAGGCATGGTGGTGTGCACCTGTAATCCCAACTACTTGGGAGACTGAGGCAGGAGAATCTCTCTTTTTTCTTTTCTTTTTGAGATGGTGTTTCACTCTTGTCACCCAGGCTGGAGTACAATGGCGCAATCTCGGCTCACTGCAACCTCCGACCCCCCGGCTTCAAGTGATTCTCCTGCCTCAGCCTCCCAAGTAGCTGATACTACAGGCATGTGCCACCATGCCCGGCTAATTTTGTATTTTTAGTAGAGACAGAGTTTCTCCATGTTGGTCAGGCTGGTCTCGAACTCCCAACCTCAGGTCATCTGCCCACCTCGGCTTCCCAAAGTCCTAGGATTACAGGCGTGAGCCACTATGCCCGGTCAGGAGAATCTCTTGAACCCAGGAGGTGGAGGTTGTGGTGAGCTGAGATTGCACCATTGCACTCCAGCCTGGGCAACACAGCGAGACTCCATCTCAGAAAAAAAAAAAAGAAAATATGTAGAATCCATCAATACCCAGAAAAGTCAATACCCAGAAAAAACTGCAATGAGAAAAGCCAGACACAGGAAGCAGTCCTCTGATGGCAGTCGTGGGATCTAACAAGGATGGGGGTGAACGCGATGAGGTGAAATAGCTGAGTTGGATGCCTCCTAAGTTCTTCTCTATTCTTCTATGAGCTATTTGAGTTCATAAGGAAGATAAATCTTCCAGAAGCTGGTGGGAAGGAAGCCATGGTGAATCTACAAGGATTAGGTCTCAACTGTGGGATTCCAGGCAGGCAGGCAGGCGTGGCCAGATGAGGGTGGGGTTTTCTGCTCCCATTAGACCCGCCCTCTTCCTCCCTATCTGTCTGCCTCCCTTTCTTCCTCTTCCTCCCTCCCTGTCTTCCTCCTTTTCTTTCTCTTCCTCCCTCCCTGTCTTCCTCCCTTTCTTCCTCCCTCCCTTTCTTCCTCTTCCTCACTCCCTGTCTTCCTCCCTTTCTTCTTCCCTCCCTGTCTTCCTCCCTTTCTTCCTCTTCCTTCCTCCCTTTCTTCCTCTTCCTCCCTCCCTGTCTGCCTCCCTTTCTTCCTCTTCCTCCCTCTTTTCCTCTTCCTCCCTCCCTGTCTTCCTCCTTTTCTTCTGCATGCATGATACCCTCATCATTGTCTCCATCCCGCCCACCACTCCTGCTCCCCCAGAGGCTGTGACCAAAGTGGGGAAGAGAGGGCAGGGCAGGGCAGAGGGGGTCTCCCTACCCTGGCTCTGCAGGGAAGCTGGTGTGGCATGAGGAGGGCTTGGCAGCACTTTACGGCCCCTTCAGCCTGCCAGTGTGCGCAATTCTAGACTCCGTGACATCTAAGGTTCTTACACCCCCAGACGCAGCAATCCCCCCATGTCAGTGCCGCAGGAGCCGGAGTGGAGTGAGAGATCAGAGGAGCCGCAGGAGGAGGGAGGCAGGTGGGAGGGCTGTGAAAGGGGAACAGGTGGGAGAGGGAAGGTGAGTCAGCCTCAAGCAGAGCTGAGCCAGCAGGAGTTTGCAGCGCAGCCAGGCCTGGGAGCCTCCCTGCAGCTGCGGGCTCTCGGCACCTCATGGCCCTCTCCCCCAGTGCCCACACTGGAGCTGACCTTTGGCACTCCAGAAGTCCTGGCTTTGGGCTTTCACTTGCCTCTTCTGTGTGACCCTGCCACAGGTCACCTTGCAGGTGACCAGAGAGACCAGGCCCCTCCCAAAAGAGCAACTACCACAAGCATATGAGCAAGCCGCAAGCTGGTGAAGGGCCTGGAGGGACCTTGGAACGCCCCATGTTGCTCTGGATGGTGGATGACGGGCCCTCTTTGAGGTAACCCCACGTGTACCCCTTCCTCACCCTGCGTCCAGGCCTCTCGCATATCTTAGAGGAGGGTGGACATACCCTAAGACATGCTCCAGGTGGAGGCTTCTGAGTCTGGGAGCACCTGAGCCTGAGTCCTCTTCAGTTACTGCTCGTAGCCCAGGGAGCCATGGCATCCTGGGGATGCGGAGGGAGGACTGTGGAGACCTGGCGAGACCCACCCAGGGCCTGCGGAGCTGGATAGAGGGACATCTCTCATGAGCCTCCAGGGTCAGGAGTGAGAACCTGGGGTACTCAGCTGACAGAAGAGGACCAGGAGTCCTTCCAGAATGTGGGCAGATGCGCCACTGAATTTCTTTCTTGCTGAGCAGCCCCCACAGGCTCTTCAGGGGGCCCCCAAAGACCCCAGGTGCACTCTGGGAAATCTGAGAGAGGGCAGAAGAGGAAAGGAAGCAGCCCCTCCCCTCATTGAGCCCCACCTGGGAGAGGATGGAGTGAAGGAGAAGCAGGGTCCCGGGCCTCTGACTCTCCTCACTTTGTTTCCAGCCAGTCCCCTGGTTCTCTGGGCCACCATTTATTTCCTCATCGGTAAAAGGAGGCCATAATCCTTGTCCTGGCTTCCTCTTGGAATTTCGTAAGAGTTCAATGAACCCAAGGACGTGAAAGGTGTTATGCAAATCAGAGACATTATGAGTTATCTATTGGGAGGCTTGGATCCCGAACGAGGCTCCGTCTCCAGGAAAGAGGTCTCCAGTTTCCTTCTGCAGCAGCACAGCATACGTGGTGCACAGTGATTCACCCACACGGCAGCTATACTGCCGGGGCTGGTGAGATGTGGTCATTCACAAGGCAAGCTTGCCAACTGGTTCCCTGTTTCTCGAGGCAGCTGGTACCTTTGTGTGGAAGATCCCTGGGACCCAGAAGGGTGCCTTCTTCTTCCTTACAGCCCGAGGAGCACAGTCGGCCTGTAGAATAGAGGTCGGGTGGGAGGAACCCTCAAACTCCAAGGCTCTGGGACAGATGACCAACTATGGCCACAGCTCCCTCCTGCTCGGCATGTCCTTGGCCATGTGACTTTGCCTCCTTCTCAAAAGGTAGAGTCTAATTTCCCACCCTTTGAATCTAGGCTGGCCTCGTGACCTGGACTCTGCCCGATAGACTGCAGTGGAAGTGGTTATCCAAGTTCAAGGCTAGGCCTCCAGAAACCTTGCAGCTTCTACCTTCACCCTCTTAGGTTGCTGCCCGGAGTCGCCATGAAGGAATGTGATGTAGCCTATTGGAGGAGAACCAAAGCCCCCCAGAAAGCAATCAGACCAGCTGCCGACATGTTCTTCGGGGGTCTCCCAGGCCCACTGACGGTCCAGCTGAGCACAGCTGCCAGGTGAGCCCAGGAGAAATCAGCTAGGAACCCCAGCCCACCCACAGGACCCTAACAGAGGATGCATCATTGCTCTCCGTTTTGCGCTGACTGGTTACATAGCATAGGCTAACCGAAGCCAGAGAAGGGAAGGGACTTACCCAAGGTCCGACAGAGAGCAGAGACCAAGCCTGTCTTGGTCAAGTCTGTGACCAGGTTTCCCGGACCCTAGGCCCTTCCCATCAGTGTCCTGCCACCAGCTCTACCAGCGGTGTATGGATCTGCATATATGTAGGGAGGTGTGGATCGGGTGGGCCCTTCCTACTTCCACCTGAGTTAGGAAGGGTTGGCTGACATCCACACAGGGCTATCCTGCCCATTATTGCAGGCGGGAGGGATGGTTAATCCTGTTCTGCAGAAGATGAAACTGAGGCCAAGAACTGACAGTCACACAGCTACTAGGTAACAAAGCTCTGACATCAAAGCTTTTGGTTCTTTGATGCCAACTCCAGATCCTTCTATTGACTCGCAGGAAGGAGAATGGCAGGTGATAAAGTTCCCTCCAAGGGTCAGTCACTCAGAAAGGGCCACATACACAGACACATGCAGGCACACATACTACACAGGCACACATACTACACAGGCACATACCTAACACACAGGCACATGCAGGCACACACATGACACACAGGCATACATACTACACAGGCACACACCTAACACACAGGCACACACATGGCACACATGGGCACACATGACACACAGGCACACATACTACACAGGCACACACCTGACACACAGGCACACATACTACACAGGCACACACATAACACACAGGCACATACAGGCACACATACTGCACAGGCACATACAGGCACACATACTGCACAGACACACACATAACACACAGGCACACACATGACACACACAGGCACACGCTTAACACACAGACACATAAAGGCACACATACTACAAAGGCACACATGTAACACACAGGCACATACAGGCACACATACTGCACAGGCACATACAGGCACACATACTGCACAGACACACACATAACACACAGGCACACACATGACACACACAGGCACACGCTTAACACACAGACACATAAAGGCACACATACTACAAAGGCACACATGTAACACACAGGCACATACAGGCACACATACCACACAGGCACACACATAACACACAGGCACACACACGACACACACAGGCACACACATGACAGGCACACGCCTAACACACAGGCACACATACTACACAGGCACACACGTGACACAGACACATGCAGGCACACATACTACACAGGCACACACATAACACAGGCACACAGATGACACACATAGGCACACACCTAACACAGGCACACACATGACACACACAGGCACACGCCTAACACACAGGCACACATACTACAGAGGCACACACGACACACAGGCACATACAGGCACACATACTACACAGGCACACACATGACACACAGGCACACACATGACATACAGGCACAATTACATGTGTGCTTGCTCACTGTCTCTCCTCACCCCTCCATCTTCAACCAGCCAACCCCAATGGATGATATACTTTATTAAAAATATATAGTTAGGGCCGGGTGTGGTGACTCACGCTTGTAATCCTAACACTTTGGGAGGCCAAGGCAGGTGGATCACCTGAGGTCAGGAGTTCGAGACCAGCCTGGCCAACATGGTGAAACCCATCTTTATTAAAAATACAAAAATTAGCTGAGTGTGGTGGCTCATGCCTGTAATCTCAGCTACTCAGGAGGCTGAGGCAGGAAAATCACTTGAAGCCAGGAGGCGGAGGTTGCAGTGAGCCGAGATTGCTCCATTGCACTCCAGCCTGGGTAATGAGAGCGAAACTCCGTCTCAAATGTGTATATATATATATATATATATAGTTACAAACTCCGTCTCAAATATATATATATATATATATAGTTACAAACTCTATTGTCAGTCTGGGCTGGGCTCTGGGGCCGGAGGGACTGCAGGGAGGTGGGATGGTGGTCCCTCATCCCACCCCTCAGAGTCCCTCCTCTGCACCCAAACTCAACACCATCCAAGGGCCAAGGTGGCTGGCTTTGAGGGCCTCAAGGGGCCAGCCAGCTGGGCAGGGGAAGGGGCTAGGCTTGATGGGCAGGGTGGGGAGTGGTGCACAGAGAGGGACCATATCTCCTTGTCTGGCAGGTAAAAACAGCAGAAGGTGAATTTGGTGTCTCCATCTGTCTCCATTTATAGATATTTACAAAAGAAAGTCATGAGCAACAGGCCACAGTCATGCAAAAGAAACGCACCCCCCTCCCCAAACTAACCCCCTGCCCACCCTGAAATCCCGAGATGTCTCCCACCCAGCAGTCCAGTCACCTTCCCCAAGGTTCTGAGAGCAAAGAGGGCACGTCCTTGAAGAGTCAGTGGGGGAAGGGTGGTGGATCCGGGGACCCAGAGCCACCAGGAGCAGGCGCTGGGGGAACCCAGGCTGATTGGGCCGAGCTCTTCCCAGGCCTGGGTGCTGGAGTCAGGAGGAAGGGGTCCCCAGTCTTTGAAACCCCACCTTCCTCCAGAAGGTCCACGGAGCCAGGGTTGGCTCTGTCCTGAGTGTGGGAGGGGGTGTCCTGGCATCCTACCCCCGGCAGAGGCTCTTGTGGGCAGTGGTGAGGGCCGGGCCTGGAGGTCAGATGGCAGATTCCCTGCGGTAGGAGATGTTGTCCAGCGGGAGGGAAGCCTGCATGCGCTCCAGGTCCAGGTGGCTGCCGAACTCCAGCATCCGGATGATGCCCGCCTCCTCCTTGGAGCCGGCCTCCAGGCCCAGGCCTGCGGCCACCGCGGCCGCCGCAGCCGCCTCCTCCTCCATCTCCTCTTCCTCCTGGCTCATGAGGGCCAGCTCGTTCTCGTAGCAGAAGGCACTGGGAGGGGGCGGCGGAGCGGGCAGCACGGTGATCTTACTCTCCTGCAGCTCCCGGGCCGAGCAGCAGGGCGTGCCGGCCACCTCGTAGGTCTTGTGAAAACGCGAGTAGTCTACCTTGTAGTGGCTCTTCTCCTCGAAGACCACGGGCTCAAAGCGGTGGCCCCACAGGATCTCGCTGGCCAGGTAGGAGCTGCGGGCCTGGGTGGTCATGGCCGTGGCCTCCACCATGGGATGACCACGATCTTCCGAATCTCGACTCCAGCTCTCCTGCCATGCATAGAGCGGGCTGTCCTCGTCGATCTCCGTGGACAATGATGACCGTGGGCGACACCCAGGAACGCATCGCGGTCCAGGCCGATGTCATAGCCCAGTTGAGGTCCCGCTGGTCCAGGGGCAGGTCTCGCCTCCCTGGTCATGTAGGGCTTGAATGATCTGGGCCCGCACGTGGTCCCACAATGTGGCTCTTGCGTAGGTTGCCCACGCCCACTGAGGCTACGAGCTTGCCGTCGCGCACCGAGATGACCGCGTGGTGGCTGAACAGCAGCTGGTCTGGTGCCGCTTCCTTGGGCCGCGCCTCTTGGCCATGATGGTGCCGATGATACAGAGAACGTCCGATGACGGCAGCCCACGATGGCTGGACCACCAACAGCGATGACCGCCAGCGGGGCACTCCTCCGTCACGCACCGAACCCGTAGCCGATGGTTGTCATGCTCTCCACGGAGAACAGAAGGCACCCAGGAAGCGTTCACGTGCATGATGCCAGGGCTTGGGGTCGCCGGGCGCTGCCCCGCCGCCGCCCGCCGCCGGCCCCCCCGCCGCGGGCACCCCTGGGCTGGCCTCCAGGTCACCGTGGAAGAAGGCGATACACCAGAAGAGGAGGCCGAAAAAGAGCCAGGAGACAAGGAAGGCCGCGGAGAAGATCATGAGCATGTAGCGCCAGCGCGTGTCCACGCAGGTGGTGAAGATGTCCGCCATGTAGCGCTGCGACTTGTTGCTCAGGTTGGCGAAGTACACATTGCATTGGCCGTTTTTCTTGACAAAGCGGTTGCGGCGTTTCCGCCGGGGCACGTGGGCCTGGCCGTTGCGGCTGTGTCCGTGCATGTCCTGAAGCCGGCGTGGTCACCTGGGAAGACGCAGGGCCTGCGGAGGAGAAGCCAGACAGGTGAGATGCTGGGGAGCAAGGGGCCTCCTCAGGGCCACCCAGACTCAGCCCCCAGACTCTCAGAAGCAGGTGAGCCTGGACCAGGACCTGAGACTTCCTCTGCCCCAGCAGGCAGAGGGTGGCAGCGGAGGGGGTTCTGATGACAAAGTCTGAGCCAGTGCCCCTGAGTCCGGCCCAGCTTAGAGATAGGGGTCCACAGACCAGGAAGCTAAAGCCACAAGGTCCTAGTCCCTACCCCTCAACACTGCCCCTCCGGCCCTCCTATGCTCACTGTTCTGGAAGCTTCCTAAGGCCCATCTTGGTTCCTCCCTGCCCCTCTGTCCTGCTTGCCCTGAGCATAGGGAGCCATGGAGGCTCTGGGCCCGCTCCCCTCCCTGGATTCCATCTATGGACTTTTGGGCTTCTCGGGGGCTGGACAACCTCCTGTACGATAGACACTGGCCACCTGTGGCTCTTTACAATTAAAACTAAATAAAATACTAACTACAGCTCCTTCCTTGCATGAGCCACATTTTAAGTGATCAGGAGCCACATGTGGTCAACGGCCGCCACACCACACTGGACGGAGAAGACATATAGGAGAGTTCTACCACTGAGAAATTTCTGGCCGGACACAGGGGCTCATGCCTGTGATCTCAGCATTTTGGGAGGCCGAGATGCAAGGATCGTTTGTGCCAGGAGTTTGAGACCAGCGTGGGCAACAGAGTGAGACCCCATCTCTACAAAAAATAAGAAAAATAGCCAGGCATGGTGGTGCATGCCTGTGGCATCAGCTACTTGGGAGGCTAAGGCAGGAGGATCTATTGAGCCCAGGGGGTCAAGGCTGCAGTGAGTTGTGATCATCCCACTGAACTCCAGCCTGGGCCACAGAGCAAGACCCCATGTCAAAAAAAGAAAAAAAGAAAAAAGAAAAAGAAAAAGAAAGTTCTACTGGAACCTGCAGCCCCACCTGGGTCTGAGCTACTTTCTTAGACTCTTCTCTCCCAGTGCTGCTTTGAGTCCTTGAGCCCAAATTCCTGCCCAGTGCCCAGTGGAGGAAGGGGGAGCCCCCAGCTTTGACTCCTCTGTAGACATCGCTATTCCCACGTCCCGGGTGGCTCAGAGAGGGAAAGCCGCCTGCCAGCCACAAAGCTGGCAGTGGGTACAAACTTGCGTGGCACCAACATGAATGAGTTGATGGCGGGGAGACACGAGTGGGAGGGGAGGACACACTCAGTTCACCTCTCCAAGCTTCCATGTCTTCACCTGTAACATGGGCACCAAAACTCCCTACCTCATGGGACCTACGGGGACAGCAGGTGCTGGGGTAAAGCCATCACCCTCCTGCCTGCCTTCCCACACTTCCCAGGAGCTGGTGACAGGCAGGATTTGCCTGTCAAGCATCCCCAGCTGTTGTAGCAGAAGAGGCCCCTCACCCCACTGGGTGGCGGGATGTGCCTCGGGCCGTAGAGGACAGACACTCTCTCCACCCCTCCCTGCCACTGGGTCCCCAGGGAAGACATGGTGCTACCCTGGCCCCAGCAGCTGGCAGGGCCAGGACTGGGCCTGGGTTCCCAATAACATTTTGGCCCAGAATTACATAAGGCTGGAAGTTTCTATTTTCTGTTCTATTCTTCTTCCTGATCTAATTGTGCATCTGTGGCAATGTTTATACACTTCCCCGGTTCAGGACAACTCGGTTGCTGCAGCAACCGGTACGCGCCAACGCTATAATTTAGAGATCAACAGCCTCAGAGCCTGCCTCTTCCCAAGAGAAACTCCCTCTCCGGGCCCAGGGAGAGTGAGCCCTGCCCCCACCTCCTCCCCCGCGGTCACCCACCCCACTCCGAGTTCTTCTCCCTATTCCCCTTGTTTCCAAAGAGCTCCCTGGCTCCTACAGTCCTGGGTTGAAGTCCTAGATCCACTGTGTGACTTGGGCGAACTACTGACTACTCTGAAACTCAGTTTCCTCATCTTGAAAATGGGGCTGGCCGGGCACGGTGGCTCACGCCTGTAATCCCAGCACTTTGGGAGGCTGACGTAGGTGAATCACCTGAGGTTGGGAGTTTCAGACCAGCCTGACCAACATGGAGAAACCTTGTCTCTATAAAAATACACAAATCAGGGCCGGGCGCGGTGGTTCACGCCTGTAATCTCAGCACTTTGGGAGGCTGAGACGGGCCGATCACGAGGTCAGGAGATGGAGACCATCCTGGCTAACACGGAGAAACCCCGTCTCTACTAAAAAATACAAAAAACTAGCCGAGTGTGGTGGCGGGCGCCTGTAGTCCCAGCTACTCAGGAGGCTGAGGCAGGAGAATGGCATAAACCCGGCAGGTGGAGCTTGCAGTGAGCTGAGATCCGGCCACTGCGCTCCAGCCTGGGCGACAGAGTGAGACTCCATCTCAAAAAAAAAAAAAAAAAAAAAAAAAACACAAATTAGGCCAGGCATGGTGGTGTATGCCTGTAATCCCAGCTACTAGGAGGGTTGAGGCAGGAGGATCGCTTGAACCTGGGAGGCGTAGGTTGCAGTGAGCCAAGATCGTGCCACTGCACTCCAGCCTGGGCAACAAAGTGAGGCTCTGCCTCAAAAAAAAAAGAGAAAATGAGCCAATGAGATATCATGCTGGAGACCTAACAGGTCATGCAGGCATGGCCTGTAATGCGAGGCTGGCCTTTCAGAGCTGGGAGGTCCAGACCCTCTTTGCCCCCTCCCGCAGCATCCCAGCAGCCAGGGCTCCGGGGGAAACCTTGGGGTTCTGGGAACAGGCACACCTTCTGCTCTATAAATAGAGTTTTCAGGGAGGACTTTCTTTGCTAAACATATTCCCCCTGTTCTGTCCCACTGCCTCAAATGGCTCCAGGAGCACCGCAGACTGTCAGGACAGGAGAAGCATAGGGTCACCGAGTTCAGGACCCTCATTTTATGTCTGAGGCCAAGGAAATCCAGAGAAAGGAAGGACTTGCTAAGAGTCCCAGAGTGGGGCCAGGTGGGCCAGCCCTGAACAAGGCCTCACCCCCACCCCAGAGTTCCTCATCCACTTCCTCCCTGGAGGGGTCTGGGGTGGGTTTTGGGGCAAGGGAAGGGAAGAAACCAGCCAGTCCAAACTGGACCACCATCCACAGGTGTGCAGGATAGAGGCAGAGGGGACAGGGTATGGCGGCCCAGGCCTTCAACAGGTGAGGTCACTGAGTTCCAGAGAGGGTAGGGGCCCCTGCCCAAGGCCAAACACAAGCCCAGGGTTCCAGGGGATCCCTGGTTCTCTGCCCGGTGGGAGTGGCTCCTGACCTGGCGAGTTCACCTGGTGCTGCAGACGAGATGTCTTTATGGACTTCCCCACCTCTGGGAGGGGCCTTGGGGTTAAGGGAGCCTATCCCCTGATGGCTACAGAGATTGGGCGTCCCCTCGCCAGCAGTGTCCACGCCTCCCCATTAGCGAGTGCCCAGGGTCAACCCTGAGCTTCCACAATCCCCAGCCCCAACGGCAACACTCACTCCCCAGCCCCTCCCAGCCCACTGGGCTCCACAGTGCAGCCTGATAGGGACATAGTTTACCCCTCACCCTGGCACCTCCCGGACAGCTTACGGCAGGTATCCCGAGCCCTTGCTATGTGCTGGGTCCTGTCTTGGGTTCCCAGTGCCCCCAGCACATCCTGGAGCTTAGCAGGAAAGCTGCTTCCCTGGCACTCCTCAGACTCGGCACCCTTCCCCATGCAGCAGCCCCTGTGACACCCATCCCCCTGAAAACCCTTGGTCTGCAGTGACTCGCTCAAATAAGTGCACGCTGCTGCCACCACAGGCCATTTTAGCAGGAGAGAGAGGTTCCGCTGCTAATTCGAGGCTGACCTGTGCAAGGCCTGGCCAAAAAGTGAAGGGTATGAGCTGGGCATTGTGTTCTCATGTGACAACCACCAGGAGATGGCCAGGTTTTCTCTTCCTTGTCACATGGGGCTTCCTGGGGAAGGCTGACGATGGCAGGAGAGGGTCAAAAGGTCTTGACAATTCAGTACCATCCTCCTCTGACTAGAGATGTTTTTATAAAAAAGAGCCCTGCTGAGCGTGGTGACTCGCGCCTGTAATCCCAGCACTTTGGGAGGCTGGGCAGATCCCTTGAGGCCAGGAGTTAAAGACCAGCCTGGCCAACTTGGTGAAACTCTGTCACCCAAGCTGGAGTGCAGTGGCGTGATCTCGGCTCACTGCAACCTCTGCCTCCCAGGTTCATGCCATTCTCCTGTCTTGCTCTCCCGAGTAGCTGGGACCACAGTTGCCCGCCACCACACCCGGCTGATTTTTTTATTTTTTATTTTATTTTATTTTATTTTTGAGACGGAGTCTGGCTCTGTCGCCCAGGCTGGAGTGCAGTGGCCGGATCTCAGCTCACTGCAAGCACCGCCTCCCGGGTTTACGCCATTCTCCTGCCTCAGCCTCCCGAGTAGCTGGGACTACAGGCGCCCGCCACGTCGCCCGGCTAGTTTTTTGTTTTTTTTGTATTTTTGTATTTTTGTATTTTGTATTTTTTTTTGTATTTTTCAGTAGAAACGGGGTTTCTCTGTGTTAGCCAGGATGGTCTCGATCTCCTGACCTCGTGATCCGCCCGTCTCGGCCTCCCAAAGTGCTGGGATTACAGGCTTGAGCCACCGCGCCCGGCCGATTTTTTTTATTTTTAGTGGAGATAGAGTTTCACCATGTTAGCCAGGATGGTCTCGATCTCCTGACCTCGTGATCCGCCTGCCCCGGCCTCCCAAAGGGCTGGGATTACAGGTGTGAGTCACTGCGCCCGGCGATTGTTACTATTTTTTATAGAGACAGGGTCTTACTATGTTTTCTAGGCTGGTCTCAAACTCCTGGCCTCAAGCTATCCTCCTGCCTCAGCCTCCCAAAATGCTGGGATCACAGGCATCAGCCACTGCATCTGGCTTTCTTTTAATTTTACTGTGCTGTAAACATCCAAAATCTGCAAGTCTCTAGTCCAGACTTCATTAGCCAGCTGGGGAAACTAAGGCCAAGAACAGGGCATGGCACCGTGTCCAAGGTGGCACAGTAAGTCAACAACTGTGGAAGGAAGTTCAGGCCTCACCACTGATACCAGCCATTCTGCCCCATCCTGAGGAATTAGGGAGGGGCTGGAGACTCTGCCTCCTGGGGGTCCAGAGGAGGCAGGAAGACCACCCCAACCCTGTCAACTTTTAGGTTTTCCCGACAATTTTAGGACACGAACTTATCTGTCCTTGCCCACAACCCCCTTTGGAAAAGAAACCCTGATCAGCTTGCAGCAGCCTCGGCAGGTCCCAGCACCTGGAAGGCTTCGAGAGCAAACCCGTGCCACGGACCAGAAACATGGTGGCCGTTGCAAGGGCACCTCCGCCAGGCCCTGCCAGAGCCAGGCAGCAGCTCCAGCCCTGCCTGAAACTCTGCTCCTTTAGACAGCAGCGGGGAGCTCACGCCTGGGGAGCAGTGGCCAGTGCCAGCCTTCCGGGCTGTCGTGCATCTCATGTCATCCCACCGCCAGACTTCTAGGTGACTGTTACTGGGTGAGACAACCAGGGAGGTGATGTGACTTGCCCGAGGTCACAGGGCTCAACCTGAGGAACCAGCCATCCTCTCTCTCCAGCCCCTCTCAGGGAATTTCTGCCAACTCCATGCCAGGCGCTGCCTCCTCTCTCTCACTGAAGCATCACTGTATCCTTTGTGTATTTAACAAGTATTTATTAATCACCTACCACAGTAACAAGAAGGGTTGTTATTTCTCCTCCCCAGCTGAAGAATTGCAGGCTACAGAGATGCCAGGGGGATGGGGGATGATGCTGAGCTTGGGGGCCACACAGCAGCAGTGACAAAGCTGGAAATCTAACTTGAGTCAGACTGGTTCCAGGTCCTTGGCTCACCCTGGTCCCCAGCCTCTGGCTTTGGGACCCCTTCTCCTGCCATATCACCCGGCTTAACCAGGGACCCCCAGGCTCTCCCCATCCCTCCAGACCTACCCTGAGCCCCTGAGGCTCTCTGACCCTGCTGCTCTGAGCCCTCAGGCCTTACTGTCTATCTGCAGCACTTGGCCTCTGTTCGATATGAAAAAATGTGCTGGTTAAACCCACATGTTTGGGGTGGCAAGACCTGGCTCTCAGTCTCAGCTCTGTCACATCCAAGCATATCCTCTTTGAACCTCAGTTTTCTCATCTGCAAACTGGAGATGACAATACTGGTACCTTCCTCATCAGGCCACTGCCTTGTGAACATGACAACCACCATGCATTATTACATTGCAGGTAAAGTGCAAAAACTAATGTTGATAACAGTGATGACAAAGATGCAGCTGCTGATGACCGAGAATGCTGCACCGGGAGCCGGGGAACCCCTTCCACTCCTGACTCCACCACTAACATGCTCTGGTCAGAAGTTCCTTCCCTCTGTCTGCGAGATGGGGGGACCATCATGGCTCCCTGGCAGGAGAGATGGGAAAGTGTACAAAACAAGGCACTCAGGCCGGGCGCGGTGGCTCAAGCCTGTAATCCCAGCACTTTGGGAGGCTGAGACGGGCGGATCATGAGGTCAGGAGATCGAGACTATCCTGGCTAACACGGGGAAACCCCGTCTCTACTAAAAAAAATACAAAAAAACTGGCCGGGCGAGGTGGCGGCACCTGTAGTCCCAGCTACTCGGGAGGCTGAGGCAGGAGAATGGCAGGAGCCCGAGAGGCGGAGCTTGCAGTGAGCCGAGATCTGGCCACTGCACTCCAGCCTGGGCGACAGAGCGAGACTCCGTCTCAAAAAAACAAAAAAACAAAAAACAAGGCACTCAGACAGAGCTTGGAGTCAGGTGACAGATGGGGGGCGCTCCTGAGTCTCCTTAGCCCCAGCCATCCCTGAGCGGGCCCTAGAGGGGGAGGCCGGCTCTCCAGCAAACCATCCCACCAAGGGAGGCGAGCACAGGGCATGGAGGGTCAGGGGACACCAGCCCAGGAGCGTACTCAAGCGCACAAACAGGACGGGTCCCTGAAGGGTGGAGGATTTCCCTGGAAGGAATAACAAATTGGCTTGGGCACAGTGGCTACACCTGTATCCTAAGCACTTTGGAGGCCAAGGCGGGTGGAATCACCTGAGGTTCAGGAAGTTTGAACCAGCCTGGCCACTCATGGTGAAACCCCGTGTCACTAAAATACAAAATCGATCCGGCGGCAGGTGGCTCAAGCCTGTAATCTCAGCCACTTTGGGAGGCGAGATGGGCGGATCACCGAGGTCAGGAGATTGAGACCCATCCCTGGCGAACACAGTGAAAACCCCCGTCTCTACTAAATATACCAAAACTGCTGCCGGTGTTGGTGGTGGGCACCTGTAGTCCAGCTACTGCGGCGAGGGCTGAGGCAGAAAGAATGGCTGAACCGGGAGGCGGAGGCCTTGCAGTGAGCTGAGATAGCGCCACCTGAACTCGCAGCTGGGATGACCAGAGCGAGACTCCGTCTCAATAAAAAAAAAAAAAAAAATTAGCCAGGCATGGCGGCGGGTGCCTGTAATCCCAGCTACCTGGGAGGCTGAGGCAGGAAAATCACTTGAACCCAGGAGGCAGGGGCTGCAGTGAGCTGAGATCGTGCCACTGCACTCCAGTCTGGGCAACAGAGCAAGACTGTCTCAGAAAAAAAAAAAAAAGAAAGAAAGAAATAGACAGAATTAACACCACTGTTCCATTTCCCAGCCCTGAGGAGCACAGAGTCTGTCCCCACTCCAGCTGAGGCCCTCAGGTCTGATTTGATTGGAGTGGAGGGGCTTTCCACTCCAACATGTGGAGCTTTGCAGGGTGGAAAAGAACTCAAGAGCCCAGGGCCACAGCAATTTGAGCTGTACCCCTCCAAGAGTAAGGGAAGCCAAAGACAGACTGAGCCACAGGAGACACTGTGGCAGGGTCCCCACCTGCCACTGCCCTCTGCAGGCCCTGCAGTCCCCTGTCCTGGGAGGCCTGACTCCCTCCTCTTCATGAGTCTCAGGAACCCCCATCCTGATGCAGCGGCTTCAGCTCTGGAGCCTCCAAACAACTTTGTGCCCAGGTGACCTTATGCGAGGCACTTAACCTCTCTAGTCCCTGCATGCCCCATGTTTAGGAGAAGCTAATAATAGAGCAGACTTCCTAAGACTGTAATGAGGATAAATGGGATCATGCACACCACGTGCCCAGCCCAGAGTAAGTGATCGATAAGGTGCATTTTACTCAAGGCTGAACATTGCTCCCTCTTGATTTCCTCCCCTGAATTTCAGATGCAGCATCCCAGAGCCCGCTTGGGCCTCATCCACAGGGCCCTACCCAGTTTGTCTTCATTTACTGCACTAGGGAGCAAGTGGACAAGAACAGCAGCGTCGGATCACACAGAGCTGGGCTGGAACCAGGCTCAGTCCCACTGGGTTCTAGCAGGTCACTGGATTCTCTGAGCCTCGGTATCTCCATTGGTGAAAGGAACATCGCAGTGCCTACCTGCAGGGCCTGATGTGGACTGTCCCAAAAACGCATGCCACATGGTGGGTACTCAAGAAAGTCGTCTCCCTCCCCACCTTCTTCCGTACCTGGAAATACTGTGGCACACCTAGCCCCTCCCTCACCAGGCAACCCTCTGACATCGCAAAAATCCTGGCTGAGCATCTGAGCATTGAGCACGCATTTACTCTGTGCTTTACACTGATCGATTCCTATCATCCTCACAATGATCTCAGAGGAAATTATCATTACCCCTGTTTTAGAAGTAAGAAAAGCAAGGCACAGAGAGATTCAGCAACTTGCCCAAGGTCACACAGCTTATAAGTGATAAAGCCAGGATGTGGGCCTGGGCAATGGCATCCAAGCACACTAACAAGGCATGCTACTGTCCTCTTGAAGAAATACTGTCACACGCTTGCTTCCACCCAGTAATCATCCAGTCCTACGACGTGCCAGGTTCTGTGAAGTCAGTCCTGTGGGGAAGGAGAAACTGGATCACAGGGCAAGTTGGAGCCAGGACCCAGGTTCCTGATTTCAGGTCCAGCCAAATCCTGGAGACCAAGCTTTGGGTTCCACAGGGGCTTGAAGCAGCGGGGGGTGAACGGGCTCATTCCTCCCACTCTGCACCCCACCGGGCCCTCCCAACCACTTGGCCGGCAACAAGCAAGCAATGCCCCCGACTTGGAGCAGGCTGACAAGCAAGTTCCCCAGAATGTCCAGGGGGCCTTTGTCAGGGACAAATCACAGGCCCTGGGGGCTGGAGGACCCAGAGGCCACCTGTTTCAACCCATGGGCGCGCCCTTTGCTGAACTGCTGACGCCAGGCCTCTGCCCTTGCTGGAGAGCTTCCCACCCTCCACAAATACCTGTGTCCATCTTCCCCACAGGGATGTGAAGGTCAGTGGATCCCTGAAGTTTCTCTTTTCCAAAACAACCTCAGCTCCCCAGCTCCCTCAGTGGTGGCCGGTGGGGCTTCAACACCCCACTGCCCCGCTGGGGCTCCCACTCAGTTACTATGGACTGCATGCTAGCTGTGGGCCAGACGCAGGCCTTGGACTCTGCCGGCTTATGGATGAGCTGGTGAGAGACACTGGATGGCAGGCATTTGCCACCCCAGGTGGCTGGATGTGCGTGGCGTTAAGCAGTTTGAAGGAAAAGTGCAAGATGGAGTGAGACAGAGGAGGGGGGCTCTGGTTTGATGGGCATTTCCAAAGGCCTCTGTGAGAAAGTGGCAGAGCCAAGACTTGGGTAGTAAGTGGGAGTCGGTCAGGAGAACTGTATATCTTTGTGAAAGTGGGGCATAGAATACTCCAGGAGGTCGGGTGCAGTGGCTCACGCCTGTAATCCTAGCACTTTGGGAGGCCGAGGTGGGCAGATCACTTGAGGTCAAGAGTTCCAGACCAGCCTGGCCAACATGGTGAAATCCTGTCTCTACTAAAAATACAAAAATTAGGCTGGGCATGGTGGCTCACGCCTGTATTCCTAGCACTTTGGGAGGTTGAGGCGGGTGGATCATCTGAGGTCAGGAGTTTGAGACCAGCCTGGCCAACTTGGTGAAATCCTGTCTCTACTGAAAATACAAAAATTAGCTGGCTATGGTGGCAGGAGCCTGTAGTCCCAGGTACTAGGGAGGCTGAGGCAGGAGAATTGCTTGAACCTGGGATGGGGAGGTTGCAGTGAGCCGAGATCACGCCATTGCATTCCAGCCTGGGCTACAGAGCCATATTCTGTCTCAAAAACAAAACAAAACAAAACAAAACAAAAACAAAAAAACAAAACAAAAACAACAACAACAAAAAAAAAACAGCCAGGTGTGGTGGCTGTAATCCCAGCTACCTGGGAGGCTGAGGCAGGAGAATTGCTTGAATCTGGGAGGCGGAGGTCGAGATCGTGCCACTACACTCCAGCCTGGGTGACAGAGCAAGACTGTCTCAAAAAAAGAAAAGGAAGGGAGGGAGGGAGGGAGGAAGGGAGGGAGGGAGGAAGGGAGGAAGGGAGGAAGGGAGGAAGGGAGGAAGGGAGGAAGGGAGGAAGGGAGGAAGGGAGGAAGGGAGGAAGGAAGGAAGGAAGGAAGGGGGCCAGGTGCGGTGGCTCATGCCTGTAATGCCAGCACTTTGGAAGGCTGAGGCGGGCGGATCATGAGGTCAGGAGATCGAGACCATCCTGGCTAACACAGTGAAACCCCGTCTCTACTAAAAATACACAAAATTAGCTGGGCGTGCTGGTGGGCGTCTGTACTCCCAGCTATTTGGGAGGCTGAGGCAGAAGAATCGCTGGAACCCTGGAGGCAGAGGCTGCAATGAGCCGAGATTGCACCTGTGCACTCCAGCCTGGCGACAGAGCAAGATGGAAACGAAAGGAAAAGAAAGGGAAAGGAAAGAGAAAGGGAAAGGGAAAGGAGTTCCAAAAGTCTGAGTTTGGTGTTGAGAAGCTGCAGGAAGGCCAAGTTGTGGCCGTGAAGTGAGCCTGGGAGTGAGCGGACTAGGAAGAGGCCACAGAGGCAGGAGGTGGCAAGGGCTGCGGATGTCACCCTCAGGGCTGGCAGGCTGTCAGGCTTTGCCTGGTCTGGTTTTAAATTTCCATGTGAAATATTTAAGACAAATAGGAATAAGGAGTAATACAATAAAGCCTTTTGGCCAGGCATGGTGGCTCACACCCATAGTCCCAGCACTTTGGGAGGCAGAGGCAGAAGGATCACGTGAGGCCACGAATCCAAGACCATGCTGGGCAACATGGTAAAACCCCATCTCTACAAAAAATGTAAGTTAGCTGAGTGTGGTGGTGCATGCCTATAGTCCCAGCTACTCAGGAGGCTGAGGTGAGAAGATTGCTTGGACCTGTGAGGTGCAATCCTAGCACTTTGGGAGGCCGAGGCGGGCAGATCATGAGGTCAGGAGATCGAGACCAGCCTGGCCAACATGGTGAAATCCCATCTTTACTAAAAATACAAAAACTAGCCAGGCATGGTGCTGGGCATCTGTAATCTCAACTACTCAGGAGGCTGAGGCAGGAGAATCGCTTAAACCCAGGAGGCGGAGGTTACAGTGAGCCAAGGTCATGCCATTGCACTCTAGCCTGGGTGACAGAGTGAGACTCCGTCTCAAATAAATAAATAAAATAAAATAAAATAAAATAAAGCCTTGTGTATCTACCACCAGGCTTAAGAAATACAACATTCTGGGTGGGCGCAGTGGCTCATGCCTGTAATCCCAGCACTTTGGGAGGCCAAGACGAGCGGATCACAAGGTCAAGAGATTGAGACCATCCTGGCTAACATAGTGAAACCCCGTCTCTACTAAAAAATACAAAAAATTAGTCGGGCCTGGTGGTGGGTGCCTGTAGTCCCAGCTACTTGAGAGGCTGAGGCAGAAGAATAGAGTGAACCCGGGTGGCGGAGCTTGCAGTGAGCTGAGATCGCGCCACTGCACTCCAGCCTGGGCGACAGAGCGAGACTCCGTCTCAAAAAAAAAAAAAAAAAAAAAAAGGAAATACAACATTTCTAGCCAGGTGTATTGGCTCATGCCTGTAATTCCAACACTTTGGGAGGCTGAGGCAGGTGGATTGCCTGAGCCCAGGAGTTTCAGATCAGCCTCAGCAACATAGTGAAACATTTTCCCTAAAACGTAAAAAATGGGCTGGGCATGGTGGCTCACATCTGTAATCCCAGCACCTTGAGAGGCTGATGCGGGTAAATCACCTGAGGTCAGGAATTCGAGACCAGCCTGGCCAACATGGTAAAACACCATCTCTACTGAAAATGCAAAAATTAGCCAGGCATGGTGGCGCCTGCCTGTAATCCCAGCTACTCAGGAAGCTAAGGCAGGAGAAGTGCTTGAACCCAGGAGGCAGAGGTTGCAATGAGCCAAGATCTCGCCACTGCACTCCAGCCTGGGCAACAGAATGAGACTCTATCTCAAATAATAATAATAATAATAATAAATAAAAATAAAAGATAAACATTCCCAATATAATCCCAGCGGCACCCTGGCCTTTGTCTAAGCCGGCCTTTGAAGCCTGCACTGTCCAGAGTACAGCGCCAGTCGCTGTGATGAAGTGTGTTGGGCTGGTGAGACGACCATGATGGTAGCTTGGAGCTACCAGGACGGCGGCCATGGAGCTCAAGAGGAGATGAATTTGGGACACACGCATTCTGGGTGAAGAGTCCGCAGGGTTTGGGGGCGGAAGGGGGTTGTCGAGAGTGGCCAGTAGTGGTGGAAGACTGAAACGGGGCCAGGTTTTGGGAGCGACGGTTTACAGTGTGCAGTGGCTTTGAACGTCCAAATGCAGATGTCTACCCCACGTCAGATCCTGAGTCTCCAGAGAGAGAGCGGGCAGAGCTGGGTGCATGAGATGGTGAACGCTGGTGACAGGTTGAGTTGTGAGGGTGGGCAAGACCGCCTGGGCCAAAGGCATGGAAAAGGAGAGAGGGTCTCAGCCCTGGCCCCAGCAGCCCCACAGATGGCAGAGAAGCTGAGGAGCGGATGAGGGGGACCGGCCAGAGAGCAGGAGCAGCAGGGGAGGGAGGCTGGCTCACAGCCAGGAGAGGGAGCTCTCAGCAGAGTTGCCCGGTAGGCCCTGCCCAGCCTGGAGCACCTGAGGACTGAGCGCGGTAGCCACAAGTCCCTCCTCCACTTGGCTTCCCTCCCTCCCCAGCCAGAAAGAGGGAAATCTCTTCCTGGGCCGGGCAGAAGGGGAGGTGCTCGGGAGGGGCCGGGAGCTGTGCTGGGCGGGGGGTCAGAGAAGTTGCAGCAGAGGTGACCTCGGCACAGCCCAGGTGTGATCATCATCTGACCCTCATTCTTGCACTCCAGTCTGGGTGGGGCTGGGGGTAGGGGTGAGGTGGTGGTTGCTGCTCCCCCATCCCATTGCCTCATCCTCAGCTGTCAGCAAACAAGACTCCAGGAGTTGGGGCTGCTGGCTGGTGGGGGGTGTCTCCCAGAATCCTGGGGGATGGGGGCTAATGTCCCCCCCACACACACACACACACACACACACACACACACACACAGGATTTCCCTGGGATGCTCGGCTGGGCCCAGCAGGTGCCCCCTAAAGAAGTGACGCAGGAGCAGGGAGGAGTGAGGAACAGTCAGGACTGAGTTCGAGCCCCACTCCCTCGCTTATCCAGCGGAGGCCACTGGGTGGTATCGCCTGCTGGGCCCTCCTGGGACTCCAGCCCAAGACTCACACGTGGGGAACGAGCAGCGTTGCCTTCAGCGGCGCCGCTTGGAAGCGGCCCAAATGGCCATCCACGAATGGCACAGCACACAGACAGAAAAAGCCAGGAGGGAGCTCTGTGAGGAGCAATGTAGGTCTTCAAGATGTATTTTTAAGCAAAAAAAGGCAACAGTGATGAGCGGTGAGTATAGTAGCTACCATTTGTGTAAAAAAGGAGAGAGAGGAAATTTATAGATACACATATTTGCTTGTCTCTGCTTGTCTGTGGATGGTGACCCAGGAAGCTGGTGACATTGGCTGCTCCAGGGAGGGAAAGCAGGTGGCTGGGGACAGGGTGGGAGGAAGAACTGTCACTGTATTCCCATTTGTGTCTTTTTGAATTTTAGAACCGTATGAATGTATTACCTGTGGGGAAATGCACATGAAGAGTTTTAAAATTAATGTGTACACATGCATATTTTCCAGAGAATGGTCATAGCATTCATAAGGTTGTCAAAAAGGACTGTGGCCCCGAAAGTCTGAGAACACTTCACCTATGGGCTGCGTGGCTTTGGGAGAATTTCTTAACCTTTCTGAGTCACATCCGTAAAATGGGAAGGGATAACACCCAGTGTACAGGCATGCTGCCAAGGCGAACAGCGTGGGCAGGGGTTTGTAAACTGTAAAGTGCAGAAGCCTTTCTTTCTTTTTTTATTTTTTGAGGCAGGGTCTTGCTTTGTCACCCAGGCTGAAGTGCAGTGGCCACTATCACGGCTCACTGTAGCCTTGACTTCCCAGGTTGAAGCGATCCTCCCGAATAGCTGGGACTTCAGGTGTGTGTCGTCGTGCCTGGCTAATTTTTAAATTTTTTGTAGAGACAGGCCCTCCCTGTTACCCAGGCTGATCTTGAACTCCTGGGCTCAAGTGATCCTCCTGCTTTGGCCTCTCACAGTGTTGGGATTACAGGCGTGAGCCACCGTACCCGGCCTGCAGCCCTTCTTGAAGGGGATGACTTACTCTCCACTCTTCCTCACCTCCTAGTCTCCCCTCAGCCCCCTCTAGGGCTCCTCTGCGCCCCCTTCCCTCTCAGCAGCTCTGATGGAGGCTCTGGACTGGCCCTCGTCTTTCTCGAGTCCTCCAGGCCTGAGGGTCCCTCTCCAGGTCGCCCCTTGCTCTCCTGCCTCTGGCCTCTCCATGCCCCCACACCATGCAGTGCCCAGCTTGGCCAGCCCACCTCCCTTCTCTTCTCCCCAGTCCTCCCTGTGATCTCATCCAGTCCTGTGGCTTAAAATACCACCTGGCCTGCACCTCCGCCCCAGGCAGCTACAAGCTCACTTGGCTCCTGCTCCCTGTGTCTGCTGGACAGTAAAGAGGCATCGCGAACCCGGTACTGCCAAGCCCAAGCCATGCTCCCGTCCTCCCGTCTCCTGTCTTCCCCATCTCAGTCTGTGACTCCTCCCAGGAGGTCGCTCAGGCCTGACATCTGGGCGTCATTCTCCAGCCTTCCCTAAGCCCAACCGCAACAGTGGGATAATAACTAACACGCACTTAGTGTTCACTGAGGGCCAAGCACTCACTGGTCCACACCTGCAAGGTAGGTGCTATTATCATCATCCCACAGCGGACTCGGGAGCTTGCCCAAAGCAGGTGAACCTCGGGGCCCCGGATGCATCCCCTCACCCAGTCATCCATCCCAAAGAGCCACATCACTATTGCAGCCTGCAGCCTCTGCCTGCCGCCTCCTCCCACAGCCTCCACCCACCTCCCGCAGTCCATCTCCACATCACTCCCCGATCAGAGCTCTTGGTCTCCCCAGGGCACTCGGGATGAATGCCTGGCCTCGGGGGAGGTCCTGCCCTCTCTGACCTCACCCCCTCCACTCCCCAACCACTGGAAGAGACCTTCCTTCCCGTCCCTTTAATGCACCAAGTTTATTCATATCGCTGGGCCTTTGCACTGGCTGTTCTTTCTGGTTGAAATTCTCTTCTCCAAGACTCCACCACTTGGGCCTTCCTACCATTCAGATCTTGATTCAAAGGCTGCCTGTCCCAAGAGGCCCCGAGGCCCTCCCTCCCCATCCAGCTCTCAGATCTTCCTGGCAGCCCTCAGCAGCCAAAGCAGTTTCATTTGCAACCTCATTAAGAGCAGGAACCTTGCCTCCCTACTTCACCCCAACTCCCAGAGCCTGGCACAGAGTAACTGCTTCATAAACATCTAACGACTGACAAGATAACCCAGCCCGTCACAATTCCCGGGAAGGTTCTAACTGGGCCATGTGACAGATCGTGACCAAGGAGAAGCTATTTTTGACACAGTAGTCAGGGAGAACTTCCCAGTGGAGGTGGCCTCTGAGCAGTGACCAGGAGACCCTCTGTGTCACTGTACAAGAGCACAGTGGTCATGAGCAGAGGGGAGAGAGGACAGGATGTCAGACGGCTCAAGTCTCTGCCTCACCCTCCACGGAGCATGGGCTTCTCTTCCCAGGTGTCCCTCAGGTGTCAGGGGCTCGGGGGAGGATGTCCTGGCTTCACCCAAGGATGGGTGGCAGGGACATGTGTTCAGGACCTAGTGGGAGAAGGCACGGCAGACAGAGGCCTCAGAAGGACCAGAGACAGCAGGAGGAAGAGTCAGCCCCTGCCCATGACCCAGTGCTGGGCCACAGCCCCAAGGGACTGTCACTAACAGAATGCCTGCCATGGGGGGACCACGGGCTGTGTGCACCTCTTTACTTCTGACCACCTCCCCACTGGCTCCTCAGGCCAGAGAATCTCCAGCTCCAGCCAACCCCCATCCATCCATTCATTCATCACCCTAACCGTCCCCTGAGCTGGCATAGGCTCTGCCTTCCTGCCAGGTGCCAGATGTGTCTCAACACAGCACAGTGCCTTGCCTCGGAGGGCGCTCTGTAAATAATTGAGTGAACATTTATTGAGCACCTACTGTATGCTGAAGGGAAGCAGGTAAGTCACAAACCTGCTTTGCTGAGCTCCATGCACCCATGTGTGCATGCATGCGTGTGTGTGTGGGTGTGTATGTGTGAAAAGGCCTAGAGAGAAGGTCCCAGGAAGATGGGGGCAAGCAGGAGAGCACAAGGACAGAGCAGGGCTGGGCCTGGGCTGAGCGGAAAGCAGGGAATTTGGCCCGGCCTGGGATCTAGGCCCTGGGGAGAAGTGGTGACTCTGGAGGAGCATGGGGCCCTGGACCTGGGTGGTCCACTGAGCAAGGGACAGGCGGCTACTTCTGAGGGCAGGACAGCAGCATCCTGGAAGTTGTGGCACTTACATCTTTAGGAACCAAACATCCAGGGAAATAGGAACCTGTGCGTCAGAGCCTCTATCGGGGCACCTCCTGGATTTCTATATGGGACAGTAGCTTTCAAGCTTTTTGACCAAAATCCGCAGTAAAAGCAAACATCCTGTTTGTTATTTTAACATACTTTATATTTATTTTTTAGATATAGAGTCTTGCTCCAATGCCCAGGCTGGAATGCAGTGATGCGATCACAGCTCAATTGCAACCTTCTGGGCTCTTGCCATCCTCCCGCCTCGGCCTCCCAACGTGCTGGGATTACAGGCGTGAGCCACTGCACCCGGTTATATATTTAGAGCTGAAGTAAGAGCGTCACAAAATAGTATTTACCCTCACTACATGCATAGTATTTTGAAATTTTCTTTTTAATTTCATTTTCAGAAAACAAGTAGTGCAACTCACTAAATCAATTTCCCAGCCCACTAATGGGGCAGGACCTGTGTGCAATTTTTAAAGCACTGGCCTGAGTGGGGGTTAGGAGCTGTGAAACGGGATCCAGCGTGTGTCTTGAAGCTGTGACTGGAGGTGCTTGGACCCCGGGCTTTGTGACGCACAACCATGGGGGCAATTGTTGGATGTAACGGGGGAATACTGGGAAAAGTCTGTTAGATCCCCCAGCTCACAGGACTGCCACTCTGCAGCCCAAATAACAGGGATTCTTTAGGTTCTGGGTCCAATTTATTCCCCTGGTCTTGTATTAGAGCCCCGCCTGCCCCCCTAACAGATGCCATTCAGCAGTTGCTTACACATCTCCCAGGACAGGGCGCTCACCTCCTTCTCAGGCAGCCTACTTGACTGTGAGGAGTAAAGCGGAGCCCCTCCCGTGACTGGCTGGTCACTCTCCTCTGTCCTCTAGCCTGTTGTCTCAGGGACCCAGGACAGCTCTGGCAAGCGGTCCTCTCTCTGCCCCACCCAGTTCTCTCTCTCTGCTGCCCAGCCACTGCCCGGTGTCTCTTGGGGGCAGCCTTGGAGCCCAGCCAGAGAGAGGCCCTTTCCAAGGTCAAGTGGGCTCAGGCTCTGCAGCCTTATGGCGGGGCTGGCACTCAGCCAGCCCTGCCCCACCCAAGCAGTTCTGGGGGCCTGGGGGAGGGAGGGCCGGGGGAGGCTTGGCTGTTCAGAGAAGTGGTACCCCACGGCAGTGGCTGGTGATAGGGGTCTGGAAATCAGGCCCAGCAGTGCCCTTGAGTGGTTGGGCCACATAGTAGTTCATATCAGCGAGCTATGATACATTCATTCACTCACAGGCTCACAGGATCTTCCCAGTCACCCTCAGAAACAGACACAAAGGGCCAGGCGTGGTGGCTCATACCTACAATCCCAGTGCTTTGGGAGGCCGAGGTGGATGGATCACATGAGGTCAGGAGTTCAAGACCAGCCTGGCCAACATGGTAAAACCCTGTCTCTACTAAAAATGCAAAAATTAGCCCGGCATGGTGGTGCGCACTTGAAGTCCCAGCTACTCGGGAGGCTGAGGCAAGAGAATCACTTGAACCAGGAGGCAGAGGTTGCAGTGAGCTGAGATCGCGGCACTGCACTCCAGCTTGGGCAACAGAGCGAGACCCCATCTCAAAAAAAAAAAAAGAAAGAAAGAAAGAAAGAAAGAGAGGCAAAAGCCCACCCTTAAGGGGCAGGGGATGAAGGCTCAGAGGTGAAAAAGCTGCCCCAGATTCCACAGCTGCTCAGGGGTGGAGCTGGACAGGAACCCAGATCTTCTGCGTCCCAGTCATGGGCCTTACCTGGGACAACTGAGGCTGGAGGAGCCTTGGGGTAGGGGAGGGGGAGGCGGGCCACTCCTCCTGTCTTGCTGAGAGCAGGCTGGGTCTCTCTGCCCCAGAGGCAGGGCGAAGGACAGAGGGAGGCAGGGATCAATTAGCAGAGCCTTCCAGACAGGAGTGGGCTTCCCCGGAGATGGGGAGCTCCCCGTGAGGAACAGTGAGGAGGGACTTGAGGCCCATTTGTCAGGGTAACTGCAGAAGGGTATCCATGGGCACGAGGTTTGAAGGATGCCCAAAGCCCCTCTGCCTGCTCCATTTCACCCCAGCCAGGGCCCCTCCAGCCTGTGCCCACCACCTCCCCTGCATGGCCTCAAGGAGCCCCTAATTGCGGACCCCATCCCATCTGTCTCCCAGGCTGAGTGGTACCTTCACACTCACAGGGCAGAGGGTCCTGGGCTTCTCAGGCCTATGTGGAGAGGGGAGGCTCCTGGGGGAGTCTAGGGTGCGGGCTGGGAGAGGAGCTGCAGCGGGGTGGGGAAAGCTTCACTGAGGTGTCCCAGGGGCTAACTCTGCCACCAGCTTGAAGATGGGCACACCTTTCACCTAGGCCTGAATCTCCCCATCAGTAAAATGGGGTCAGCTCCCCACAGCACATGCACCCGACCCCATGGCCCAGCTAAAGAACCCTCCCGGCCGGGTGCAGTGGCTCACCCCTGTAATCCCAGCACTTTGGGAGGCCGAGGCAGGCAGATCACAAGGTCAGGAGTTCAAGACCAGCCTGACCAACATGGTGAAACCTCGTCTCTACTAAAAATACAAAAATTAGCCGGGCGTGGTGGCAGACACCTGTAGTCCCAGCTACTCAGGAGGCTGAGGTGGAAGAATCACTTGAATCTGGGAGGCGGAGGTTGCAGTGAGCCGAGATTACACCACTGCACTCCAGCCTGAGACACAGTGAGACTCCATCACAAACAAACACACAAACAAACAGAAAACAAAAAACAAAATCCTCCCATCCCTGCAGCCTAGGTCGCTGGTGCATGAGCTTCTCCCAGGACAGGCAAAACAGGAAAAAGCTGAACACGCCCCACTATCCCCATGGGTGGCTCCCGATACACAGAGGGGCAAAGAGAGGCCCCCAGATGAACAGTGGCCTAGCTGAGGTCATGCGGAGCCAGTGAGGGGCTGAGCTGGGATTCGATCCCAGGCCCCTGACTCAGGCCACCCTTCCTACTGCTGTGACCAGGGACTGCTGCCCTTCCCCTTGCTCCCATCTGGGGATTTTCTTGGGAGAGGGCGCTTAAAGAGGCCCGGACCCTGCTCCCCTCCCCCAAACCCCATAGCTCTGGGGAGTGTCAGAGAGAGGAGGGGCCGGCAGCCCTGGGGGCCATCAGGACACAGAAGAGTCAGGAGCAGCTCCGGGTTGACAGGCTCTGCCACCATTGCTGTGTGACCCTGGGCAAACCCTGGTGGTCTCTGGACTCGGTTTCTCCATCTCCCAGGAGAGGTAATGGAGATAAGGCCAATGCAGGGGCAGACAGGAACTGCTGGGTGGAGCTTGGTGGGGGCTTCTCCTCCATCCCAGTCCCAGGGAGCTCCTCCGCCCAACTGCACCTCCCATGCCCCATCTCCCCTCTGCCCTGCTGGGGGCTTCCCACTGGGGGCCTCCCACTGGGCTGGCACAGGCCTAGACCAAAGCTCCCAGCTGACAGGTCACCATGACAACGCTGCCTTCTCCCTTCACAGCTCCTGCTGGGGTCGGGAACACCAAGGACCCCCTTCCCTGGTAGCCCCTAAAGACCTCTTGACCTGCCAGTGTCTCTCTGGGGCACCTCACCCTCCCCTGCCTGCCGAGGAAAGATGTCCCAGCTGTTGGCAGCAGGGCTGGTCAGGGACCGGCCAGCAGCCACAGGGAGGAGTGGGTGAGCTGTTGCAGGGAGGGAAAGGGGAGGCTCAGGCTGGCAGACATGTACCCACCTCCCTTCAGGTGGCCAATGAGGGTCCTGGAGGGGCTGGCTCTGGGTGCACAGTAGGACAAAGCATACGTGGCTGTTTCTACCCAGGGGCCTGGAACCAATCCTTGCTTCTCTCTGAGCCTCAGTATTCTCCTCTGAGAAGTGGGGGTGATGGTTCTCCCAGGGTGGTGGAGAATTAAGTGAAATCATGAATATGAAGCCCAGTGCAGAGCCTGGCACTCAGCCTCCCTCCTGCAGCAATACCCTGAGAACACTGCTCTCACCCCAGCCACCAAGCACCGGCACCAGCCATCTGAGCAGCCCTCATGCCTGCGCATGCGCGTGTGCCTGTGTCTGTGTCTATGCCTGAGCATGCACGCGCAGGCTGAGAGGGGGCTGTGAGCAGGTGGGGCAAAGGGTGCAGAGGGAGGGGCAGGGGCTACAGCCCAGCACTCCTCCCCACCAGTTTCCCAGCTTGTGTGGTCTTAGAATCAGGCAAAGCCCATCCATTCAAATCCAGCCTGTTTCCAGCCAGCCACTTCCCCTTGCTGAGCCTCAGTTTCCCCTTCTGTAAATGAGAACCATCTATGTCCACAGTCTTCCAGGTTCACGACAGGGACCCCGTGTTGGGCCGTGGGGCCAGGACTGGTCAAGACCTTTGGGAGTGGGTGGCCAAGACCAGAGCAAGCCGGAGCGTGAGCCCACCCCTGCTCCCCATGCTGCACCCCACCCACCACCCCGTGAGCGCCTGTGTGCGCGCCTGCAGGAGCGCGCGTGTGTGACTCAAGGTCTATTCATAGCCGAGCTCCACCAGCTGCAGCGTCACAAGCAGAGGGGCCTCAGCCCATATTATTATTTCAATTACCATCTGAATTAAAAGTTTGAGCAGCGATCAGCCCACGTAGCAAGGGGAAGAGGGAACAGGAGAAAAATAAAGATGAAAAGGAGAAGGGCTGTGCCTGGCGATCCCCCACACCCCAAGGAGGGCTGAGTCCGCAGAGGAGGCTTAAAGGTTACGCCAATCCCCAGGATTCCCGCCTGCCCTTGCCCAGGACCCAGAGTCCTCCCATCATTGGGAGAAGCGCTTTTCAGCAGCAGCCCAAGCACAGCTACTCTGTGGAAATAGATTGTTCAGCCCAGGTTCACGTGGATGGGGGACATTACTCGGAGAGGGTGAAGGACTGACCTAAGGTCACACAGAGAGCCGCCCAAGGAAGCTGTCTCCAAGACCCTCTCCTGCCAGCCAGGTCCCACTGACCTCACTAGGCTCTGTAACACATGTGCCATTTCCCTTTTGCTCCCCTCTCCCTGCGCCCTGAGCCGATAACTTTCCTCCTGCAGCCCTAGCCTGCAGCCAGCCCTCTCTCAGCCCTCTGCATCCCCGACCTCACACCTCATGCCACCACCATCAGCCCAAAGGCTCCTCCTCACTCACTGGCATAGGGGACAGAGCCCTGGGCCAGGAGACAGGCAGTCTGGCCCTAATCTAACTCTCTGGGCACCTTCAGGCAGGTCATTCCTTGTCTCTGAGCCTCAGTCTTCCCATCTATGAAATGAGTTCTCCCCTACGATGCATGGTGGTATCTGTCTTCAGAATGGAGCCCCCAGAGGAGCCAGAGGATCCCTGAGGGGGTGTCACGCTGATGGGGGCGACTAGACCATCTCCTGCCAAGCCCCAGCCCAGGGGAGGAGCGCTTTCCACTCTTTCCCCAGGGAAGCCCCAGAGACAGCCCCCGAGAATTAGACTAGTCTGAACTCACACCCAGGCTCCTCTGCTTTCTTGCTGTGTGACCTTGGACAAATCATAGATTCTCTGAGCCGTGGCTCTCCCATCTGTAACATGGGGACATCAAATCAACATTGCCATGGAGAATTAAATGGGAATTTGCAAAAGCTCCTAGCCCAGTGCCTGGCGAGCAAATGTGTTTCCTCACTGGGAAGCAGGGAAGTGATGAGCACTGCTTCCCAGCTCCTCTTTGGGAAATACCAAAGGCTCCTAGGATTTTGGAAGTGGGGATGTTATTCGGCCTCACCTGTAAGGCGAGAATCACCTGGCAGGTGCTCACCTGGCTCTGCTTGAATACCTCTGGGATTGAGGAGCTCACTACCTGACAAAACATCCACAGCTGCTTCCCATCTTTCTCCACCTCCAGCTCTGGGAATTTTCTAGAATGGAGCATAAGCTTCCAGCTTAACCCCAAATCCAACCTGTCCTTGCCTGGGACTGCCTGAAACTGGCTTTAAAATGAGACTGAAAGGAGTTCTTCAAAGAGACCAATAGAGGGAGGGGATTAGTGCCCAAGGACAGTGGGGGGTGAGGGGATCTGGAGAGAAGGGAGGGAGAAAGGAGGCGGCCGAAGTCAGAGCTGGGCCCTCAAAGCTCCCGGGTCCTGTCTGGGCTTGCCACAGTGTTACACAGGGACATCTGTCTGTCTGCTTCCAGGTGGGGCTGGGAGCCAGGAGCCCTGGATTCAGGCCCTGGCCCTGCTTCCTCCACCCCCAAACCATCACTGTGACCCTGGTGGGTCTACTTCCCCCTCAGGCCTCAGTTTCCACTTTTGTAAAACGATGGCCCTAGCTCTGCTTCCTCTACCCCCAAACCATCACTGTGACCCTGGCGGGTCCACTTTCCCCTCAGGCCTCAGTTTCCATTTTAGTAAAATGAAAGCATCAGACCAGTGATTTAAGCTCCAAACCTTCTGTCTGAATCCAGGCACCCTCCTACTCTACCCTATCCACCCCCCGCCCAGCATGCTGGATCCACGGGCCCCTGAGTGTCTGTTTCAGGGTCAGAGGCCCTATCTCTATCCCTGTCTCCTGCTTTCATAGCTGTTGCCTTTGAGGATTCTGTCATCCCCATTTTACAGGTGGGGAGATGGAGGCATGAGGCGGTGAAGCCAATTGCTCAAGGTCACAGAGGGTGATTTGAAATCCAGGGCTCCCTACTCTGGGCCCAGGAGAGCCGCAGAACTTAAGGGCAACTTCCTTCAGGAGAATCACCAAGATATTAAGTGACCGGCCGTTCTCTATACTTATGTGGACTCTGCATGGGGCAAGGGGCTGCCCAAGGTCACACAGCAAGGCACTGACAGACCAGGGTCCTCAACCAAGCACCCCTGCCCCCAGGCTCCATCCAGACAGGGGGCTGGCAACATGACCTGACTTTCTGCCCTGGTCCTGGGATCTCCCCAAGACTGGAGCCCACATCCTGCCTCTAGCCCCTGCTTGGCTGCCCCCAGAAGCCCCCCAGCATCTAGGACTGACGTGGAAAGAGGGAGCAGGAAGACAGGAAAGAAAGTTGAGGGCTGGCCACTTGCCCCTGGCCCTCTGGCCCTCCCCTCCTGCTCTCCTCGTGCAGGGGGAGCGGCGGTGGTGGTGATGTAATGCACTCGGCTTTCGTCCCGGTGCCAATCTCAGAAGAGAGACGACAGATTGCGTGAGCCAAATTTGGCATCCTAGGGGGAGAGGCATGAAAAGTGGAGATGTGGAGGAGCAGAGAGGAGCCTGGGGTGGTGCAGGAGGAGCCCCCTGCCCTACAGCCCCGAAGTGCCTCCCCTCCCTCCTCTCAGGGCCCCCATC
Organism: Rhinopithecus bieti; assembly: GCF_001698545.2. NCBI lineage: Eukaryota > Metazoa > Chordata > Mammalia > Primates > Cercopithecidae > Rhinopithecus > Rhinopithecus bieti. The sequence goes on along the minus strand of NW_016823127.1, from coordinate 673,481 downwards.
TCTTCCCCAGCTCGCCTGGCCTTGGGCCTCCCCTCCTCACTCTGAGGGGCCAGCCTGGCTGCTCCCCGGACCCCTTGAGCCCGGCGCTGCCAGGCCTACCCGCCACCCCCACCCCACACTGCTCCAGCTCTGTTTCCCACCGCCGCTAGTTTCCTGGTTACCATGTTGCTGGTTGTCATGTCGCTTACATGTCCTCGTGACTCAGTGGTCCCCGCAGAGGGGCCCCCTCCTCCTCACACCCCCCTTAGCACTCGCCCCCGCCTCCCCCAGATCCACATTAAGAAGCAGCCCGCCCTGCAAGCCTACACTGTTCCTCCTCCCTTTCCTTCTTATCCTAAGCTAAGACATCTTCTCACAGCATCTCCCAGAGCTACTTCATTCTCTCTTTCGCAAATGTCTACGAACCTACTATGCTCCAGGCTGGCGCACGCGGCTTTCACAGACCTGACACAATCTGGAAAGTGCTCAACACCCTGATGAAGTCAGTATCATCATCCCTATTCTCCAGTTGAAGAAACTGAGGCTCAGAGAGGTCAAGCCACCCACCCAAGGTCACCCAGCAGAAACTCAACCAGCTCTGCCTGGTCACAGTCACTCCAGAGGATTTTCTGAGAGAAGAGCTGTCTTTTCAAGGATAACCCAAAGGCCATGAGGAATAGTACCCCAGATTCCCACTCTAATCCTGGACACTCCTCCTTGGTCAGCTCTCTATTTCCACCATATTCCCACTGCCCCACGTCCACCTCCACCCACTAGCTGTTCATCTGTCTTTTAAGGTAAAGTGAGTCTTTACTCCCATCTCCCCAGCGCTTTCCCCAGCCTGTGAACAGCCCTCTGCTCACGGAGCCCAGGGCCCGCCTTGGAGGTCACTGGGGCAGGGAGTGATGTCCCCATGCCACAGACATGGAAGTTGACAGTTGGGAGGAAAGTGACCAGCCCAGAGGGCTACTCTCCCAGCCAGCTGAGCCAATTTCTGGGAGCCTGAATGGAGGACATATGAGACCCACTGCCCAGTGTGGAAAACCCCAGAGAGTCCCTCCTCCCAATGAGAATGGAGTGGAATGTTCTAGGCTCAGCCCTTCCAACTCCAGCTGGGATATGGGTCAGCTCAGTGGCCAACAGTCTCTGTTCCCACCATGCTGCACCCATCTCTTACCCCAGCTGCCCTGTTCCACCTTTTGCTCCCCTCATCACAGGCCAAGCCAGAGCCACAGCGAGGCTCTTTGGCCCCTAAAGTCCAGCTAACTGCCCCCAAAAGGCCTGAAGCCATGGAGGTCATGGGACTCGATGTGGGGGAGAACACACACACACACAGCTCCAGCCCTTCTCTGGGCCTCCCTCCCTGAGTTCCCCACTTCCCCCAAACCTGCTGCTGAACATTCTACTGCTCTTGAGGCCCTGCTCTGTCAGCTGGCAAGGCTGCCCTGCCGAGCCCTCCGCTCCACCCCACCCAGTTTGCCACCTCTCAACTCCCTGCATCCTCTCCATCCTGAAGCGGGGACACTGGGGGCAGAAGTGTGGGTAGGGGGCAGGGAGGCTGACACTGGTGGGGGTATATTTGGCAGGTTGCAGGGGAAGTTCTCCCTGCGGGAGACTCATTGAGACCTCTCTTGCCTTGGGGTGCTCCCTACACTCGGAGGAAAAAGCAGCCTCTGCCTCCCTCCCTAGCCGCAGTTTCTATCACTATGAATGTGCAGTGCCTCCTCTACCGATCTCTGCCCCTGCGCCCTGGGGTCGTGTGGCGCAAAGCAGGCGCTCAACACATGAGAAGTGGGATTTCGTTTTTCAGATCACAGGGCCATTTGCAAGGAGGCTGCAGCTGGGGAGGCGGAAAGGCGCCATCCCCCACCTTGCCACAAGTCACCTGCCTTGAAGCTCCCCGGCACGACAACTGAGGTGGGTGGAGGCAGGGAAAGGTCATGGCCGGGGCAGGAGGTCAAGACCCCTTCCACCCACCTCTTTCCCCCTTTCCAGTACACAACCCAGACCGCGACGCTCCCAGACGGACAGAGCCCGCCCGCTCCCGGGGAGTCACGGGACCGCGCGCGCGGCGCCGGGCAGCCAGGACCCAGCTCGGGATCAGGTGCGGAGCGGGCGGGGCCGGAGCGGCGGGCCCGGGACACACAGACACGCACGCGGCGGGACAGACTGACGGACAGCGCCCGGGGTGGGCGAGCGCGGCTTACCGCTGGGCGGAGGGTCCGACGAGAGTCCGGGAGGCGGCGAGCGGGCGCTACATCCCACGGCGGGATCCGGCGGGCGGCGTCCCGGGCGCGGAGAGGGGAGTCCCGGTGCCTCCTGCCTCCGAACTCGGCCGGCCGGCCCGCGCCCCCCTCCCCGGCTGCCGCTCGGTCTGCGCGTGGGTCTTGGGGTCTCCGCGCGTCCCGGCCGTCCCGCGCCGCTCCCCGCGGG
>NW_016823127.1:624531-670670 GCF_001698545.2 Rhinopithecus bieti | reverse complement strand
ACCCCTCGGCCTCCCGGCCTGGGGTCGCCCTCCCCGCCCCCGCCGGCCGGGCTCTGCCGCCACCTCCCCGACCGCTCTTGCGTCTCTCTCCCGCCGCCGGGATCTCCGCCGCCCTCGCGTCCCCGTCCCTCTCTCGGCCTCCCTGCCTCCTGAGGCCCCGCTCGCCCTCTGCCCGCGGGGTCTCCGTCTCCGTCGCGGTCGCCCGCTGGCCTCCTCCCGCCTCCCTCTGCCCGCGCTGCCGCTCTCCCCTGCGCGTCTCTGTCCGTCTCCCTCGCGGCCTCTGTCCTTCTCTGTCTCTCCCCCTCCCACTCTCCGTGCGGCCCCCTCTGTCTCGGACCCCGGCCCCCGCCTCGGCCGCGTCCCCGGCTCGCCCGGGAGCCCGAGCTCCCGCCGCCCGCGGCGCGCCGAGAACTCCCAACTCGCGGCACGCCGCCCCGCTTTGCGAGACTTTCGCCCCTCCTCACACGTGACCCGCGCCCCACTGCGGAGGCCGCGCGTCCCCCAGCCCGGGAGCCCCGGCGGCCCGCGGGGACTCGCCCTGCCCGCCCCTCGGCCTAACCCGGCCTCAAGCCCCTTCCTGCGGGGCCCGCGGCGCTGAGCAGGGGCTGGGGCTGGGGCTGGGGGCTGCTGGCCCCGCTCCTGCCCTGGATCCTGCCCGGGTTTTCCTCCTCACCCCAGGAGCGCTCCTCCCAGAACCCGTTCCTGGATCCGCTCCCGGGTTTTTTGGCCCCCCCCAGGGGGCAGGTGGAGAGGGTTCCTCTGAGCCGGGAAGGGGATGGGTGGGAGCTGGTCCATCTGGGGTCCCACAGAGTCCGGCCCCTCTCCTTGGCAGTCCTCATACTCTCCCGAAGTACCCCACGCCGGGAGTCCGAGGTGGCCCTATTGGAGGGACCCTCACGATCACTCAGTCACCATTGCCCCATTTTACAGACGGCGAGACTGGGTACCAGAGAGGGTCAGAAACTCGGCCAAGGTCACCCAGAGATGACAGAACAAGGCCAAATCCTAGTCTCTTGTTCTCGGTCGTTCTCCATTACCCCAAGCTGTCAGGCCTGGGCCCCACAGTCTGGGGTGTCGGAACCCCCAGCAGCACCTGTCAAACCAGCTACTTCCTGACCATCCTGCCACGTCACTCTAGCCCTCCGAGGAGACAGGAGGGAAAGTGCTCCTCCTTCCAGGGTGGTAGGACGAGAGAACACCTGCAGTTAGACAACCAGCAGAACTTCCCTGGGAGTCTGGCCATCACTAACTAGCCCCAGTGCAGAGAGGGAGAGACCGAGGCCCCAAAGCCAAGTGGAGAACTGATGAAATCTGAAATCCCCTCTGGCTCTCCTGAGCCGTGAGGATGTCAGCATAAGAACAGCAACACACAAACCACCACAACTGTTTCCCTTCCTCGTGGGCTCTCCCTACCCAAAAGGATCCAGTCCCAACTCCTCAGTGTGGTGTAGTCAGGCCCCACCTTATCTGGCATCCCACATCCCATAAATCCACAGGTACACCCTGATTCCACAGATTCCAGAACATGCCACGGGCCTCCACACCTCTCTGCCTGCACACACTGTTCCTCCTGCCTAAAATGCGCTTCCACTTTCTTTGCCCAGAGAATTCCTGCTGTTCCCCAAGCCCAGCCTCAGTGCCACTTCCTTGAGAAGGCCTCCTGATGACCCCAGCAGAAGGCCTTTATCACCCACTCATTCATTCAACCAGCACTAGGCACCCACCACATACCAGTCCCTGGGCTGGGCACAAGTATGGTTCTTGCTTAGTGGGATGAGGAGTCAGGCTAACCTAGGCTCAAAAGCACCTAGGAGCTACTTGACCTTGAACAAGTTTTTATTTAATCTGTTTGTAAATTGAGGACCCTAATGTCCTCCATTCCCCAGGGGTAGATTAAGTGAGGTGGATGCACAGATCATGGTAGACGCTCAATAAATGTGGCCATCGTTTCTCACGGCTCTCTCCGACTGTGCAGACCTCCAGAATGCACGTCCTGTTCCACGCCTCTCCCTGGTTACCCTGCTGTGTCTTCACAGGCAGACAGCCAGGACTGATGTTCCATCACATGAATGCTCAGTGCGTGGATGCAGGGGAGACTCAAGCAGCCTGAGTGCCCTGTCGGCAACAGATGTGTGCCTGGTCTTTTTCAGCCTTTTCCATGGATCGAAAGTGGGAGGATGCGGGGAGACAAATGACCTGCCTGGCCACAGGCCTAACCTGGTAGCCGTCCTGGGAGTGTGGGGTGCAGGGAGAGGAGGAAGGGGCAGGTAGGAGGGGAAAATGGAGACGGATGATCCAAAGCATCTACTGTCACAGAATCAGTCTCCTGATGCCAAGTCCCTGGGCACAAACGAAGATGGCATGGGGGTTCTGGGGCAAGGAGGGTCACCTTGCCGGGCCTGGGCCGCACCCTGGGGCAGCTGCTCATCCTGCAAGGAAACTGGACTGGGAGGAGGTAGGGAGAGGCAAGCAGAGGAGCTCCAGGCAGGGAGAGGTTCGGAAGCCCCAGGAAAGAGCCATTTCCTCTCCAGACCTGTGTGACCCTGGGCAGCTCAACTCTCCTCTCTGGGCCTTTGTTTCCTCATATGTAAAGTGAGAAATCTAATACCCACTTTGAACATCTGTGTGTGTGTGTGTGTGTGTGTGTGTTTGTTTTTGTTTTTAGATAGGGTCTGGCTCTGTGGCCCAGGCTGGAGGGCAGTGGCACCATCTCGGCTCACTGCAACTTCCACCTCCCAGGCTTAAGCCATCCTACCACCTCAGCCTCCTGAGTAGCTAGGACCACAGGCGTGTGCCACCATGCCAGGTTGTATTTTTTGTAGAGATGGGGTTTTGTCATGTTGTCCAGGATGGTCTCAAACTCTTGAGCTCAAGCGATCCACCTGCCTTGGCCTCCCAACGTGCTAGGACTACAGGCGTGAGCCACCGCATGTGGTCGAGCAGCTGTTTTGAGGATAATCAAGGACTAAAGGAAGACTTCACATTGTTCACCTTATGTATGAGTAGCTTCTAGCCCTGTGTGAGGTGGGAGGTGGAGATGGAAATGGGCATGCTGAGGCCTGGGGGCAGTGTGAGGGAGTTGAGGAAAGGCTTTGGTGTCAGAACCTGTGTGACCCTGGGCAAGATGCATGTCCTCTCTGGACCTCAGAGGCCTCGTCTGTAATGGGACAGTGTGGACTAGGTCTCCCAAGGGCAAGTGGCTTTGTCATGATTCAGCACAGATGTGCCCCCTGGATGGAATGAGGACAACCCGCTTCCCCTGCGCTTGTACCCCTAGCTCAGCACTATCCAGACCTTTGCAGGGATTGTCTCCTTTAATTCTTGCAAGATCTCTCCAGGCACCTGTTACCAATGGGGAAACTGAGGCACAGACAGTACTGCCATGAGTGGCATGGCTGGGGTGACCAGGAACAATGGTCTGGAGGAAGGAGGTTCGCTCTGAAGTTTGGAGGAGAATGCTGGTAAAACCTCTGTCCATCCATACACTTTGGCAAAACGTCCTGGCCGTCTCCATTCTCCATTCTCTCCTTTGATCCTCACAAGATCTCTGTGGGGTACAGGCTATGCCTGTCTTTATGTCACAGATGAGGACTCTGAACTGACACACAGAGAGGGGAAGTGGCTTGTCTGGGGTCAGTCAGGCAGTAAGCAACTGTCTGGGCCAGGATTTGAACCAGGCTCAACTTCCACTTTCTGGGGAAAGGTCATTCCAGGCTAGCAGAGCACTCACTAACCGATTTACTCTGGGGGCCGGCTCACACCTCCTGGGTCCTACAGGGGCCCTGAGAGCCTGTGTAGAGGGCTGAGAGGAGTGGAAGGGAGGGCAACTTGGGCCAGGCAGGTGGACAGCTGGGGAGGAGAGGGAAAAGGCTACTTCAAAATGCTAGAGTCACAGAGTCCAGAGGTTTTTGGCCTAGAGTGTCTTAAAGTTCAGCCAGGGCCGGGGGCGGTGGCTCATGCCTGTAATCCCAGCACTTTGGGAGGCTGAGGCAGGCAGATCACTTGAGGTCATGAGCTCGAGGCCAGCCTGGCTAACATGGTGAAACCCCAACTCTACTAAAAATATAAAAATTAGCCAGGCATTGTGGCTCGCACCTGTAATCCCAGCTACTCCAGAGGCTGAGGCTTGAACCTGGGAGGCGGAGGTTGCAGTGAGCTGAGATTGCGCCACTGCACTCCAGCCTGGGCTACAGAGCAAGACTCCATCTCAAAAAAAAAAATAAAAATAAAAATAAAAGTCCAGCCAGCCCATTCTGCAGATGAGGCAAACTGAGGTAGCCTAGCTACTTAGATTAGAAATCAGATCAGGACACAGCTGGCCCGCCTCGGAGCTCTAAAGTCCCAGCAGCTCCCAGGGGGTGAGGTCCAGAGGTGATTAAAGGGACACTGGGGGGCCAGAGGCCCAGAACTCATCCCAGCAGGCTGTGCCCTGGGGACAGAGGACTGTAGGGGTCTCTCCTGCCCTCCACCTCCACCCTCGCCCACCCCCCAGCACTCAGTAGTCACCAGGGTGGAATATTTTAGCACCTATAGAAAAACCGCCACAGACGGCCGTGGCAGCTGTTGCTAAGGAGACGCTCCCAAAATAGCCCCCCTCCGCCAACCTTTCCCGCTGCTGCTCCTGCTGTGGGGAGGGGAGGAGACCAGGGAGGGAGGGGGTGGCACATGAGTCCTCGCCCCAGGCTTACCCACCCATCCTGGCCCCTGGTGCCCACCCTGGCCCAAGACCTGGGCAGCCACAGGTCTGTGGAAGGGCAGGAGCTGTCCCATACGTGCCTGTGACTTCAGTCACAGTCCTCAGCTAGGGAAGAAGGTCACTCAGGTGATAGGAGATAGGGGAGCAGAATTCCCGGCACCCAAGACCCCCCAGCACACTCCCACACATACACAATTACAGGTTAACACAGTTCTCTACATCCACTGTACATACCACGAATACAGTCCCATGCATGCCCACCGAGGGGTACACACACATCAGCAAAGATGCATTAGATGCACGGGTAAACATATGCCACAACTATACCACATCCACCTGCATACACACACCGTGGAGCCACAAAGACATGCTTTTATATCCACATATTCACACACCCATCCCAAATACACACGTACACCAATACATGCATGCCAGGTACACGGGCACACACACACACCAATGTACATATACCCTCACAGCACACGGACACACATATTCACAGATACACACAACTGTCCAAACACATGCCCAGCCTGTGGCACCTAAAGGGCAGTTAGTGGTGTTACCCAGTAGGCTCTATCCGGGGTGCTGTGTCTTAGGGTTTCCAGAAATCCTCACTTAGTGGGGAACTTCTACAATCCAACCACAGGGCAGAAGGTATGGAGGTGGCAGGCAGGTGAATGGAGGGTTGTGTCTCTGTGAACCCCTTTAAGTCTGGGGACCAGATGATGCCTGGTGCTCAAGAGAGCTGCCCTGGACCCACTTCTCCAAGGGGAAAGTGGAGTGGACTCTCTCACCTGCAGACTTGAAACCTCTGGGCACGGAGATTTCTGAGCCCCAGGGGCTGGGGTGATAAAGAGGACAAGATGGCAATTGGGTGGCAACTGTGATGGTCTGTGGCATGCGCGAGGCACTTTCCAGTTGGTGAGCCGCTTTTACACTGCATTATTTCACACACTTGGTAACAGCTACTCTGAGATACTGGTGGAGGTGTCCCCATGTCTGAGTCTCAGGAGAGAGAACTCCACGGCCACACAGTAAGTTACTAGAAGAGCTGGACCCAGAACCCAAGGGGGTGCCAGCACCCAGCCCCAGTGCCTTGCACTTGGCTGCACTGCACGAGCTTGGAAGGGGCCACCGGGTGCAGGGCCTAGCTCTGCCCCTGATGAGCCCCAAGTTACTGGGGGGCAGCCAGGCCCTCCATCTTCCCACCTGGAAAGCTGAGAATGAATCCCCAGGGGTGTTTTCAAGCAGCGGCTTGTGGCCACCGTCAGGGCTGGGAAGTGGTGTTTGCTGGAAGTCCTCGGAATGCCAGCGCAAGGACGAAGGGTGGCCCAGCCGCTCCCCTTCTCCTTTGGCCAGCCGCGGTCTCTCTCCAGCCTCGCTCTGTGACTCCTAAATCCGGGCTCCGGGTCTTCGTTCGCGCCTCGTCACTCTGGAGACGCTGCGAGCCGCTTGCGGTTGCCGTAGGAACCTCGCCAGGGCCTCCGCGCGGCGCACGACTCCGCGCGCTGAGAGCCGCGTTTCGGTCACCGAGAGACACCTGTCGCCAGCGGCGAGGGATGGGGGCGTCGCGGCCCGGGTTATTATGCTTTTCTTTTTAATTGAGGTATAACTTACAAACAGTACAACGAATATCTTACGAGTACAGCTCTACAGGGCGCGGGGGCGCACGCCTGTAATCCAGCACTTTGGGAGGCCGAGGCAAGAGGCTCCCTTGAGCCCAGGAGTTTGAGACCAGCCTGGGCAACCCATAGCGAGACCCTATTTTTTAGAAAAAAATAACTGTAGTGGCGAGCACCTGTAGTCCCAGCTACTCGGGAGGCCGAGCCAGGAGGATGGCTTGAGCCCAGGAGTTCGAGGCTGCAGTGAGCTATCATTCCTGTCACTGCACTCCTACTCCAGCCAGAGCAACAAAGCCAGACCCCGTCTCTTAGAAAAAAAAAAAAAAAAGGTACAGCTCGATTAATTTTTCAGACATACTCATAAAACTCGTGTTACCACCACCGTGAGCAAGACACAGAAGACTTCCAGGCCCTAGAAGTCTCACATCTTCAGGAATAAACGGGTGAGGGAGAGGTCACCATCTGAAACCCTGGAGTTGTCGGTTTTTGCCCCTCTCTGCTCTAGCAGACCCTCTTTGGGCCTCATTTGGCTCTGAAGACAAACAAGGAGCTGAGGTGACGTGCATTGCGTGGTTTATATCTTGCAAATCACTTTACATATTTAGCTAACTTTGGCCGGGCGTGGTGGCTCACGCCCCTAATCCCAGTTAAGAATCCCAGCCTTTGGGAGGCTGAGGCGGGTGTATCACGAGATCCGGAGATTGAGACCATCATGGCTAACACAGTGAAACCCCGTGTCTACTAAAAATACAAAAAATTAGCCTGGCGTGGTGGCAGCCGCCTGTAGTCTCAGCTACTCCGGAGGTCGAGGCAGGAGAATGGCTTGTACCCGGGAGGCGGAGCTTGCAGTGAGCAGAGATCGCGCCACTACACTCCAGCCTGGGCGACAGAGCAAGACTCCGTCTCCAAAAAAAAAAAAAAAAGATATTTAGCTAACTTTAACCCAGATAACTGTTGTATGAGGTCAGTACTTGGTTTATACCCAGGTTAAGGATTTGAACACTGTAACTTAGAGAGATTCTAAATTCAGACAGCTCTTACGTGGTGGAGTTTGAGGGTCTAACTCATCTGTCTAGACCTTGACGCTCATCTCTTCCTTCTTCCCTTCGTTGGCTTCTACAGACCGGACGCGGTGGCTCATGCCTGTAATCCCAGCACTTTGGGAGGCCGAGGCAGGTGGATCACCTGATGTAAGGAGTTAGAGACCTGCCTGACCAACATGGCAAAACCCCGCCTCTACTAAAAATCAAAAAATTAGCCGGGCGTGGTGGCAGGCGCCTGTAATCCCAGCTACTCGGGAGGCTGAGGCAGGAGAATCGCTTGAACCCGGGAGGTGGAGGTTGCAGTGAACTGAAATGGCGCCAATGCACTCCAGTCTGGGTGATAGAGTGAGACTCCGTCTGAAAATAATAATAATGATAATGATAATAATAAATAATGGTACAAGTAAAAGGCACTGGGGGCGGGGGCAGGCCTTGTCTTATCTCCGCGCCTTTGTGCAATTAGTACCTTCTACTGGGGACTCTCCTCTCTTCCCCCAGGTTTTGTCTCCGAGGGAAGCTCCTATTCACCCTCCAAAGCCCACTAGAGCATCATTTCCCCTAAAGCCTTCCTTAAGAGCAATCCTCCCAGGGACTCCCTCCAACCCAGAGTGATCGCCGTTTTTCCTCTGTGCGGTCCAGTCTGTGCCCAGGCACCCGCCTCCCACAGCACCAGAAAGGTTCCTGGACGCTGCACCTAAGTTCAACCCGCGAGGCGCCTGGTGCCCAGCGGGTCTTCGGTAAATGTGCTTGGAACTAAAAGAGAGGTTTTGACCCTTGGTGTTTGTACCCTTGGTGTCTCAGTAAAATGCGGCCCGCGCTGCCCCTGCCTCCTGTCACTCCAAAGATATTGAGCCAGGGAAAGAGCTTCCCAAACACGTGGGGTGGAACCGCAGGGAGAGGAAGGCTGGGCCTACCCCGCGCTCGATTAGGAAATGGACTCGTCCGCGCCTCCGGGCGGGCGGGACCTCAGGGGCTGCCTGGGAAGAGGTCATTCCTTCTACGGGGGAGCGTCCACTCGCTTAGGCCAGAGGAAGACTTAGCGGCCTAGAGGAAGCTGTAGGGGAGCCCCGGAAACCTGGGACATAGCTTTCCTTCCAGGCCCCTGCCCGGTGAGAGAGCCGATTAAGTGGAGTGATTTTCACTTTACACCCCTATTTCCTTCCACACAGAATTGGAGGCAGTTTGCAGGATATTCCAAACAGTGGTGAAATATAAGAAAGGGCTAGGAGCAGAAAAAGAGAGCGAGCAAGAGAGATTATATATACCTATTTTTAAAAAAATATTTGAGCAAGTGCCCCATTCTCTCTCCCATACATCTGACTTTGAAGGTAGAATTTGCTTTGTTAGGGAGAAGAAAACAGTCCTTGCTCTTTGAGCTAAAGGAAATTTCCCTCTTTGCTTTCCTCTGCAGCAGGCACATTTTTGAATGTTGGGAAATTGAAGCTCAGAGACGTGAGGGACTTGCCGGGATCCACCCAGCAGCAGGGACAGATAGTGAATGACCGTGCAGGTGGCCAGAGTGCTGGCAGGGGCTAGAGCCAAATGTTTTCCATGAGTAAAGATTTCCCCTTTTCTCCATGGGAAGCTTTGAAAAGTCTCCACCTGGGAGCCCAGTCGACACGAAAGAGGCGGGGCTCATTACTGAGGACAGAGCGGTAGGACTTTGGGGAGAGGAGAGCCATGTGACTTTGGGGAGCAATAGACAAATTTGAGCCCCGATTTCCTCATCTGTAAAATGAGGACATAGTATCCATTTAGTAGGCACATCAGGAAAACTGGATGCAAAAAGCAATGACTACGCACCTGCAATACTTCATTTCATTTTGAGACAGGGTCTCACTCTGTCACCCACGCCCAGGTTCAAGTAGAGGAGCGTGATCTCAGTTCACTGCAGCCTTGACCTCCCAGGCTCAGGTGATCCTCCCACCTCAGCCTCTCAAGAAGCTGGAACTGTAGGCATGTGCTACCACGCCTGGCTAATTTTTGTCTTTTTTTTTTTTTTTTTTTTGAGACAGAGTCCCGCTCTGTCACCCAGGCTGGAGTGCAGGGCCTGATGTTGGCTCACTGCAACCTCTGCCTCCTGGGTTCAAGCAGTTCTCCTGCCTCAGCCTCCCAAGTAGCTTGGATTACAGGTGCATGCCACTAAGTCCGGCTAATTTTTGTCTTTTTAGTAGAGACGGGGTTTCACCATGTTGGTCAGGCTGGTCTCAAACTCCTGACCTCAGGTGATCTGCTCACCTCAGCCTCCCAAAATGCTAAGATTACAGGCATGAGCCACTGTTCCTGGCCATAATTTTTGTCTTTTTTTTTGTAGCAATAGAGTTTCACCAGGTCGCCCAGGTTTGTCTCAAACTCCTGGGCTCAAGAGATTTGCCTGCCTGTTCTCCCAAAGTGCTGAGATTACACCTAGCCTCTTTTTATTTTTTTCTTTTTGAGACAAGGTCTTGCTCTGTCACTTAGTTTGGAATACAGTGATGTGATCATTGCTCCCTGTAGCATTCGACTCCTGGGCTCAAGCGATCCTCCTGCTTCAGCGTCTCAAGTAGCTGGAGCCACAGGTTTGTGTCACCATGCCCGGTTATTCTTTGTTTTATTTTCTGTTTTTTAAATTTTTCGTAGAGACAAGCCTTGCTGTGTTGCCTTGACTGGTCTTATACTCCTGGCCTCAAGTGATCCCCCTGCCTCTGCCTCCCAAAGTGCTGGGATTACAGGTGTGAGCCACCGTGACTGGCCTACTTCTGTCTTTATTTTTCCCATTTAGCAGATGAAAAAGCCGAGGCCCAGAGAGGGGACATGGCAGGTTCAAGGCCACAGAGGCAGGCCTGGGACAAGGTCTAGCCCCTGGAGCCATCCAGCTTGGGTTTCTTCCCCTCCAGCACCACTGTCCCTCCTCAAATCGTCTCTGGCCTTGGCCAGGTTCCCTGTGGTCTTGAGGAAATAAAGGGAAAGGGAGGATCCAGCCTCATTCCAACCCTACCTCCCCCGCAACACACACAGTGGGGGCTGCTTCCCAGGGGGACAGATGTTTTCACCAAATGGCACTTGCACGTGCTTTTCCCTGGCTTGGGGAGGAGGTGGGCGCTGAGAAGGAAATGCCAGCTGGTTGGGCAGAGAGAACCGCAGCCACACCTGAGGGATTTAAATAGCCTCCGCCTTCTCTGGGCACTGGCTGAGAGGGAGGCATCTGGGCAGGGTTGGAGGGGAGCGGGGAACAGAAGGGCCGTTTGGAACCTGCCACAGCCCAGGGATGAGCGCCTGGCTCTTCCTCCCAGAGGGAGCTGGTCCAGGCATCTCACCTCCCTGGACCTCAAGGTCCATCCCCTGCAAAGCGAGTCTCTGAAGGCCACTGAACCGCGTGCCTATTGATGGAAAGAACCTGAGTAACAGGCCTGACCCATGCTTGGCACCCATGCTCAATACTTGATGGCCATTATGATCACCACCTCTCTGCTAGGTAGGGCAGGAGGGCCCGCTGCTGAATCTCCGACAAATGAGCTCCCACCCGCTGCTCACCCACCTCTCGTGACAGGGTGTTCATCACCTGCCATGGCAACCCACAGTGTAAGGTAGTGATTTCATGGCAGACCGTGTGTTGGAATCCGGGCTACAGGACTACTTAGTGTCTGTGTGACCTCAAGCAAGTTATTTAGCCTCCCTGCCTCGCTTTCCCCATGTGTAAAATGGGAATGAGGCCACCAGGGCTTCCTCAGTGTTGTTTAGATGAGTGCCTTTGGAACTTTATAGTTAAACAGGGTCCCCAGGGCATTCATGTGCACATCAGAGTCTGATTCACCCCGGAATGCCTGGGGAGGGACTGAGATTCTGCATTCCCAACAAACAGTAGCAATGCTACTGGTCTTTGGACTGCATTTGGGGTCTCAAAGGACTGCCTTGCCTGGGCGCGGTGGCTCACGCCTGTAATCCCAGCACTTTGGGAGGCCGAGGCAGGCGAATCACCTGAGGTCAGGAGTTCGAGACCAGCCTGGCCAACACAGTGAAACCCCCATCTCTACTAAAAATACAAAAATTAGCCTGGTGTGGTGGCACGCGCCTGTAATCCCAGCTACCTGGGAGGCTGAGGCATGAGAATCCCCTGAACCCAGGAGGCAGAGATTGCAGTGAGCCAAGACTGTGCCACTGCACTCCAGCCTGGGCCACAGAGTGAGACTCTGTCTCAAAAAAAAAAAAAAAAAAAAAAAAAAAAAAAAGAAAAGAAAAAAGAAGAAGGAAAAAAAAGGACTGCCTTTCCCTGGGAGTCAAAGTAGGGAAAGTAGGGGGCATAGGGGTCATGAAAAAATCACTGGAGTGACAGATTTTTATCACAGAAAAGGGGCTGGCCATAGTGGCTTATGCCTGTAATCCCAGCACTTTGGAAGGCTGAGGCAGGCAGATGACTTCAGCACAAGAGTTCGAGACTAGCCTGGGCAACATAGTGAGACCCCATCTCTATGTAAATACATTTGTCATGGAAAAGCCTCTCTGGTTATCATCTGTGGCAGGAGGTGGGAGTGAGAGGAGGAGGTCTGTTATTTAGAGAGAGATGAGGGCCCTGAGTGGGAGGAGGGCTTACTCAGGTCAAGGAGGGGAGGCTAAGGGCCCTCAGCTCACCTGGCCCACTCTTTCAGATGCAGAGACTTATGTCCAGAGAAGGTGGTGGACCTGCTCAGACCACACAGCTCTGGGAGGATTCCCTCCCACCAGGGGGCCCTTCACTCCCCACCCTTCCTGCCGCTCAGCCCTCCTGGGTCTCTCCTGGTCTGTGTGTCCCTGTTTAATATCCTAGTAACACCAAGAAGAGGGAGGCACTAATGAGGGCCCTGAATCTCCCTGACCAACTTGACCTCCTTCCTACTCACAACAACCCCATTTTACAGGTGAGAAAATTGAGGCCTAGAGAAGGGAAGGCCCACCGACCCAGGCTGCAGCTGAGGTCAGTCTGATTCCGCTGCTGAGTGGTGTGCCATTACCATTGTCCACCTGCAGCAAGGTCGGGTCCCGACTGTGCGGACATCCAAATTAACAGACAGAGGTGGGGACTCCGCTTCGGCTGGCCCCGCCCCACCCCACCCTCCCAAGGAGGGAGCTCCAGCTCTGGGAAAATGAGGACAATAGCAGGGATCGCCCCACAGGGCACTCCCACGTGCTGGCTCCTGCCAAGCGCTGGCACCAGTGTTATGGGGCCTGTGTACAGATGAGGAAACTGAGGCAGAGACAGGGGCTTGGTGGCAGGCCTCCGGTTTCTGCGGAGGGAAGGCAGAGGACACTTGGGGCATGGGCGGCATGGGTCGTGGCGGGCACCCGGCGCACACGGCAGCCGGGCGCAGGTCAGAAGACCCCTACGTCACCGGGCCGCCCCGCCCCGCCCGGGAGCCGGGCGCTGGGATGGGCGGGAGGCGGGAACTCCGGGCCGCGCCGCTTCCTGGCTCCCCACCCTGCGCCGGCGGCAGCCCTGGCCACGTCACCGCCCGGCCAAGAGTGTGTGGGCGGCGGCACGGCGGGTGCGAACGCATAGCTGTGAGGCGCAGGCAGGGCTCTAAGGCACCTAGAGACCAGGGCCGGGGACGTGGCAGCCGCCCTGCCCACTAGAAAGTTTCCTAGAAGTTTGCTGGGCGCGGGCGCACGACCGACGGGCCGAACCATGAACGTGTTCCGAATCCTCGGCGACCTGAGCCACCTCCTGGCCATGATCTTGCTGCTGGGGAAGATCTGGAGGTCCAAGTGCTGCACGGGTGAGGGACGCCGGGCAGGGAGGTGCGGGACCCCCTCTCTGGCCAGCCTCATGCCCCTGCGTGCAGGGTAGGGCGCTCCACGGTGTCTGCTCAGGGTGGGGACTCCAGCATGGGGATCCTTGAAACTTTGCAGAGCTCCACTTCCAAAAATAATGTAAAGTTGTATAAAATCAAAGGAGGACCCCTGGAGATGATGGGAGGAGGGTGGGTTTGTTCCTGCACAGACGCCCCCTCAGGTTGGCAGTGTCACTGATGGTTGGAAGAGGAGGGGTATGAGGGAGGTCACAACCCCTCCCTCCCACCAGTTACACCCATTGTTCCCTCCACCCTGGATTGAGGGGAGAAGCTGGTATGCACTCAGGAAACGGCCCACCTTTGAGAGAGAAGGCACAGAGAGCTGGGGGAGGTCTGGCAGGGTGGGGGTCGGTGCAGACATGAACAACAGTACGGTGCGGAGGAAGTGGTTCTAGGCCTGGAGGCCATTTGGGTTTGAGGTCTCTGGAGAGACAGGTACAGAGACGGTGTCTCTTCAGGTTCTTCCTCAGGGGAGGTGGCCAGGAATGCTGAGTGGGGTACCCGGAGCAGCAGGCCCTGGTGAGGGGAGAATCAGCTCTGACCTATCCCTGCACTTTCGCTGAGGGCCCTGAACGGAGTGAGCAACCATAACCAAGAGGGGACACTGGTACCTGGCCGCTGTCTGCCAGACACTGCTGGGCACCTGGAATACAGCCGGGACAGCAGAGGCCCAGCCCTGGTGGAGTTGACTTTCTTTTCTTTTTTATTTTTTTTTTGAGACAGTGTTTTGCTTTGTCCCTGAAGCTGGAGTGCAGTGGCGTGATCTCGGCTCACTACAACCTCCACCTCCCAGGTTCCAGCAATTCTCCTGCCTCAGCCTCCTGAGTAGCTGGAATTACAGGGACCCATCACCACACCCTGCTAATTTTTGTATTTTTAGTAGAGGCAGGGTTTCGCCATGTTGGCCAGGCTGGTCTTGAACTGCTGACCTTAGGTGATTCACCCACCTCGGCCTCTCAGAGTGCTGGGATTATAGGTGTGAGCCACTGCGCCCACCTTTTTTTTTTTTTTTGAGACAGAGTTTTGTTCTATCCCCTAGGCTGGAGTGCGGTGGCGCAATCTTGGCTCACTGCAACATCTGCCTCCCGGGTTCAAGCTATTCTCCTGCCTCAGCCTCCTGAGTAGCTGGGATTACAGATGCCCACCACCACACTCAGCTAATTTTTGTATTTTTAGTAGAGATGGGGTTTCGCCATATTGGCCAGGCTGGTCTCGAATTCCTGGGCTCAAGTTACAGGTGTGAGCCACCATGCCCGGCCAAATGGTGGAGCTGACTTTCTAGTGGTAGAAAGCCATCGATAAACAATAGTCCTAGGAAACTGAGCAAATGACATGGTTTGTTAGAGGCCATAGTGAATACTATGGGAACAAAAAAAGGGCAGCTGGGTGGCAGGGATGGGCCTGTGCGTGCGCAGAGAGAAATCAGAGGTGAGGTGCCTGGATGGAGGCAGGGCCTGGGGATGACCTCAGCAGAGCCAGTCCCAAAGGGCGGAGACTTGAGCTTCACTCTTGCTCCTCTCCTTGACTTGCTGTGTGACCCTGGGACTCTGTTTTCCCATTTGTCAATTGGGAGTGAGGGCTGCCCCTGGCAGTGGGGTCCACCTGTGCTCAGTGGACCCCAGAGGGACTCTGGCCAGTCTAGGCTCACATTGTCCTGTGTCCTGGGTCTCCATGTGCAGCTTCCTGGTGGAAATGATTCTTTTCAAAAGTGTGAAAACCATTGTGCTCAAGATCACCAGGGGGCCGGGCGCAGTGCTCACACCTGTAATCCCACACTTTGGGAGGCCAAGGCGGGTGGATCACCTGAGGTCAGGAGTTCAAGACCAGCCTGGCACACGGCAAAACCCCGTCTCTACTAAAAATACAAAAAATTAGCTGGGCATAGTGACGGGTGCCTGTAATCCCAGCTACTCGTGAGGCTGAGGCAGGAGAATCGCTTGAACCTGGGAGGAAGAGGCTGCGGTGAGCCGAGATCACGCCATTGCACTCCAGCCTGGGTAACAAGAGAGAAACTCAGTCTCAAATAAACAAACAAAACAAAACAAAAGATCAGCAGGGTTCCCAAAGCGCTAAGGAAAATGTGAGTGAAACCCAGGAGCCTGGCAGGCTGAGGATGAAGAGAAAAGAGGGGTAGGGGAAGGCCCGTGCGGGTGGCCAAGCATCCCCCACTAGGGCTACCTCCCAGACTGTCCTACGTGGGGCCGAGGGCTTCTCTGGCAAAGTCTGTGTGAGGACTCAGCGAGATGAACATCACGCCATCCCAGAGCTGGCCTCGGGTCAGTATGGCCTCCCCCAGTGGGGTTCATTACCCACTGCCAGCCCCACTGTCCCCCTCACCTCGGCAAGTGCACGTGCACGCGTGCCAGGCCCCCCAAAGGGACTCAGGTTCTCACTGAGCGTTGTATATTCCTTACCTCGGTCCTGCCACTCTGCATGAGGGGCTGTTTGGCAGGTGAGGAATGTGAGACCCAGGCTCGCCCTCAAGCCAGCACGTTCTCCAGAATGTTAGGGACTTCAGGGGTGTTCCTTCTTGCTCATTAAAAATGTTCCCGCCGGGCGCGGTGGCTCAAGCCTGTAATCCCAGCACTTTGGGAGGCCGAGATGGGCGGATCACAAGGTCAGGAGATCGAGACCATCCTGGCTAACACGGTGAAACCCCGTCTCTACTAAAAAATACAAAAAACTAGCCGGGCGAGATGGCGGGTGCCTGTAGTCCCAGCTACTCGGGAGGCTGAGGCAGGAGAATGGTGTAAACCCGGGAGGCGGACCTTGCAGTGAGCTGAGATCTGGCCACTGCACTCCAGCCTGGGCGACAGAGCAAGACTCCGTCTCAAAAAAAAAAAAAAAAAAAAAAGAAATGTTCCCCCAGGCTGGGTGCAGTGGCTCACGCATGTAATCCCAGCACTTTGGGAAGCTGAGGCAGGAGGATCACCTGAGCCCAGGAATTTGAGACCAGCCTGGGCAACATGGCAAAAATCTTGTCTCTAGAAAAAAATATAAAAATTAACCGGGCATGGTAGCATTTGCCTGTAGTCCCAGCTACTCAGGAGGCTAAGGTAGGACAGTCATCCGAGCCTGGGGAGGTTGAGGCTGCAGTGATCTGTGATTGTGTCACTGTACTCCAGCCTGGGTGACAAAGTGAGACCCTGTCTCACAAAAAAAGAAAAAGACATGTTCTCCCACCCCAAATGTCTGGAACCAGAGGAGTGGTTAGAGAAGGCACAGTTCACGGGTACAGGGGAACCAGACCTGAATCAGACACTATAGTAGTTCCCTCTTATCCACAGAGGATATGTTCCAAGACTGCCAGTGGATGCCTGAAACCACGGGTTAAACCAAACCCTATATATATACTGTTTCTTCCATCTGATAACCAAGACTGCTGGCTGGGCGCAGTGGCTCACACCTGTAATCCCAGCACTTTGGGAGGCTGAGGTGGGCAGATCACTTGAGGTCAGGAGTTCGAGACCAGCCTAGGCAACATGGTGAAAACCCATCTCTACTAAAAACACAAAAATCAGCCGGGCATGGTGGTGGGCGCCTGTAATCCCAGCTACTCGGGAGGCCAAGGCAGGAGAATGGCATGAACCCAGGAGGCAGATGTTGTAGTGAGCCAAGATCGCACCACTGCACTCCAGCCTGGGTGACAGAGTGAGACTCTGTCTCAAAAAAAAAAAAGTGGCCAAAGGACACTAAGGAGCATGAATGACAACAGAATGCAGCATGGATTCCTGGACAGAACCCAGGAATGCAAAAAGGGCGGCAGTGGGAAAACTGGTGAAATCAGAATAAAGCCTGGAGTTCAGTCAACAGTGCTCTACTGATGTTGATTTCTTTGTTTTGATAAAGTACTGTCGTTAAATATGATTTTTTTTTTTTTTTTAAAAGATTTTTGTTTAAATTTTTTTTTTTTTTTTTTTTTTTTGAGACAGAATTTCACTCTTGTTGCCCAGGCTGGAGTGCAATGGCGCAATCTCAGCTCACTGCAACCTCCACCTCCTGGGTTCAAGCGATTCTCCTGCCTCAGCCTCCCAAGTAGCTGGGATTACAGGCATGCGTCACCACGCCAAGCTAATTTTGTATTTTTAGTGGAGACGGGGTTTCTCCATGTTGGTCAGGCTGGTCTCAAACTCCCAACCTCAGGTGATCCTCCCTCCTAGGCTTTCCAAAGTGTTGGGATTACAGGCATGAGCCACCACCCCGGCCCAAATACGATGTTAACATTAGAGGAAGCTGGATATATGGGACTCTCTGTATTGTCCTTACAACTCTGTTGTAAATCTAACATTCTTTCAAAATAAAAAGCTAAAAAAAGAAAGAGACCAAAGTAGGTCAAGAAACAGCATTTAGACTGGGCGTGGTGCCTCACGCCTATAATTCCAACACTGGGAGAACAAGGTAGGAGGATCACTCAGGCCCAGGAGTTTGAGACCAGGCTGGGCAACATAGTGAAACTCCGTCTCTACAATAATAATAATAATAATAATAATAATAATAATAATAATAATAATAACAACAACAACAACAACAACAACAACAAAATTAGCCACTCTGATGGTTTGTGTCTACAGTTCCCAGCTGAGGTAGAATTGTTTGAGTCCAGGAGATCGAGGCTGCAGTGAGCTATGATTGCATCACTGCACCCCAGTCTGGGAGACAGAGTAAGACCCTGTCTCTAAAAAGAAAAAATAAAAAAGGAAGAAACCGCATGGAGATTATGAAACCTTTTTTGTCAACTCAGTGCATGCATGTGCATCATATGTGTACACATAGGTGTCATGTGTGTACATGTTCACAAAGATCTGCAAGGATGAACCTAGGGTTTTGGGATATTTCTGTCTTTGCATCTTTATATATTGTCTGATTTTTGTTTTGCAAAGAGTAAATATAGGCATAACTTTTGTAACTAGAAAAAAGGCTTTTTGACTGGGCGCAGTGGGTCATGCCTGTAATCCCAGCACTTTGGGAGGCCAAGGTGGGCAGATCACCTGAAGTCAGAAGTTCGAGACCAGCCATGGCCAACCTGGCGAAACTCCATCTCTACTAAAAATTCAAAAATTAGCCAGGCGTGGTGGTGGGCGCATGTAATCCCAGCTACTTGGGAGGCTGAGGCAGGAGAATCACTTGAACCTGGGAGGCAGAGGTTGTGGTGAGCTGAGATCACGTCACTGCACTCCAGCCTGGGCAACAGAGTGAGACTCCATCTCAAAAAAAAAAAAAAGAAAGAAAAAAGAAAAGGCTTTTAAAATCTTACAGTTTGAAAAACAAAATAGAATGCTCCCCTGGCCCTGAACCTCCTCTGCCTGCTGTGGTCTCCCTGGTGAATCAACACCTTGTAAAGTCAGTGAGTTGTTCTCCCTAAGACTGAGCTTTGGGGATTGTCAGTGGAACTCTGGGGGTGGAGTGAAGAGATGCCTCAACAACCCCCACCAAGCCCGACTCACACCACCCCGACATCCTCCCCAGAGCAAGAGCCCAGGCAGGCACACGCAGGGGGACTGGGAACTTGGTGTTCGTGTCTTTATTTGGAGACTGGGAGACAGATTACAGCTTAATGAGAGGAACAAGGACTCAAGTGATCTGATGGGAAGGGTGAGTTTCCTGGCCCTTAGGGAGCGACAGTGCCCTGGACAGGAGGTCTTTGAGTGGGAGTGGACACTCTGAAGGCCTCCCCAGCTCCAGGCTGTGCACTTCTTGAGGGTGGGAAGGCTTAGGAGTCTGTGTCGTCATTGTCTCCTGTCTACCCTTGGCCACAGGCATCTCTGGGAAGAGCCAGATCCTTTTTGCTCTCGTCTTCACCACCAGATACCTGGACCTGTTCACCAACTTCATCTCCATCTACAACACAGTAATGAAGGTGAGGGGCTGGGTGATGATGGTCGGGGGAGGCCACCGAGCCCTCACACACTGTGAGGTGGCCTGCTTGGAAACTCAGTGTGTGGAGCCAGGCCGACCAGGGTTTGGATCCTGACTTTGCTGCTTAGTGGCTGCATGACCTCATCTTGGGCCTCTTTGTATGTCAGTGTCCTCATGCAAAAATGAGGACAGAGCCGGGCACGGTGGCTCATGCCTGTAATCCCAGCACTTTGGGAGGCCGAGTCGGGTGGATGGAGACCATCCTGGCTAACATGGTGAAACCCTGTCTCTACTGAAAATACAAAAAATTAGCCGGGTGTGGTGGCACATGCCTGTAGTCCTAGCTACTCGGGAGGCTGAGGCAGGAGAATTGCTTGAACCCGGAGGCAGAGGTTGCAGTGAGCCGAGATCGCACCACTGCATTCCACCCTGGGCGGCAGAGTGAGACTCTGTCTCAAAACAATAAAATAAAATAAAATAAAATAAAATAAAATAAAATAAAATAAAATAAAATAAAATAAAATAAATAAAAGGACAATACCATTAGCTCAGAGGGTTTGGTTGGGAACATTAAATGAGATAATAAATGTAAATGTAAAAAACCCTGCCATATATTAAACATTCAATAAAGGGTCACACCTGTAATCCCAGCACTTTGGGAGGCTGAGGCGAGAGGACCGCTTGAGCTCAGGAGTCTGAGACCAGCCTGGGCAATGTAGTGAGACCCCGCCTCTACAAAAAATTTAAGACATTTAGCTGGGCGTAGTGGTGCTCATCTGTGGTCCCAGCTACTGAGGAGGCTGAGGTGGGACAATCACCTGATCCTGACAGGTCAAGGCTGCAGTGAGCCACAATCATGCCACTGCAGTCTGGGCAACAGAGCGAGACCCTGTCTCAAAAAAAAAAAAAAAAAAAGGTTTAGGTGATAGAGAAGGATTAGAGAGCTACTTTAGGGAGTGTGGTCAGGGCTTCTTCAAAGAGATGACATATAAGCTGACAGCTTAGTGACAAGGAACCAGCCGTGTAAAGATCAAAGGACATACCTTTTTTCTTTTTTTTAAGACAGTCTCACTGTTGCCTGTTGCCCAGGCTGGAGTGTAGCAGCGCAGTCTCAGCTTACTGCAAACTCCACTTCCTGGTTTCAAGCCAGGAGTTTGCCTTGTGCCTCAGCCTCTGAAGTAGCTGGGACTACAGGCGCCTGCCACCACGCCCAGCTAATTTTTGTCTTTTTAGGGGAGACGGGGTTTCTCCATGTTGACCAGGCTGGTCTCACACTCCTGACCTCAAGTGATCCACCCACCTCGACCTCCCAAAGTGCTGGGATTACAGGTGTGAGCCACCGCGCCCAGCCAAAATGTAGATTTTAGTTGATTCCTATTAGATAATGTCTAATAGGAATCTTATTTCTTGTGCAGTGGTGTGATCATGGCTCACCGCAGCCTCAACTTCCCAGGCTCAAGGGATCCTCCCACCTCAGACTCCTGAATAGCTGGGACTACAGGCACGCACCACCATGGCTGGCTAATTGTTTTGTATTTTTAGTAGAGACAAGGTTTCGCCATGTTGCCCAGGCTGGTCTCAAACCCCTGGGCTCAAGCGATCTGCCTGTGTCAGCCTCCCAAAGTTCTGGAATTTTCATGCTCAACTAGGAGTCTTCTTTTTTGTTGTTGAGATGGAGTCTTGCACTGTCGCTTAGGCTGGAGTGCAGTGGCGCAATCTCAGCTCACTGCAACCTCTGCCTCCCGGGTTCAAGCAATTCTCCTAACTCAGCCTCCTGAGTAGCTGGGATTACAGGTGCCTGCCACCACACCCGGCTAATTTTTTGTATTTTTTTTAACAGAGACAGGGTTTCACTATGTTGGCCAGGCTGGTCTCAAACTCCTGACCTCGTGATCTGCCCACCTCGGCCTTCCAAAGTGCTGGGATTATAGGCGTGAGCCACCCCACCGCAGCCACCACACCCAGCCCCCACCCTTTTTTTTTTTTTTTGAGACAGAGTCTCCCTCTGTCACCCAGGTGGGTGTGCGGTGTGGCGAAATCTTCGCTAACTGCAGCCTCTGCCTCCTGGGTTCAAGTTATTCTCATGTCTTAGCCACCTGAGTAGATTACAGGCATGTGCCTGCCACCATGCCTGGCTTTTTTTCTTTAGACGGAATCTAGCTCTGTTGCCCAGGCTGGAGTGCAGTGGCATGATCTTGGCTCACTGCAACCTCCGCCTCCCAAGTTCAAGAGATTCTCCTGCCTCAGCTCCTGAGTAGCTGGGATTACAGATGCATGCCACCGTGCCCGGCTTTTTTTTTTTTTTTTTTTTTGTATTTTTAATAAAGACGAGGTTTCACCATATTAGCCAGCATGGTCTCCTGACCTCGTGAGCCGCTCACCTTGGCCTCCCAAAGTGTTGAGATTACAGGTATGAGCCACCACGCCCAGCCTTTTTTTTTTTTTTTGAGATAGAGTCTCCCTCTGTCGCCCAGGCTGGAGTGCCAGTGGCGTGATCTCAGCTCATTGCAACTTCCGCCTCCCAGGTTCAAGCAATTCTCCTGCCTCAGCCTCCTGAGTAGCTGGGATTACAGGCACGCACCACCATGCCTGTCTAATTTTTGTATTTTTAATAGAGGTGGGGTTTCACTATGTTGGCCAGGCTGGTCTCAAACTCCTGACCTTGTGATCCGCCCTCCTCGCCTTCCCAAAGTGCTGGGATTACAGGCGAGAGCCACTGTGCCCAGCCTAGGAGTCTTATTTCTAAGAAAGAAGGGCTCCATGGGGGAGTTCTGTCTTGCAGGGCTATTGAGAAGATCACGTGAGATAACATACAGCACCTAGAAAATATTTAACCAAAGCGGGTTGTCCTTCTCTTCCATATCAGAGACATCCCTTTGGGATTTCAGGCATGTTGTTACTAGTTGGTAGAGTGAAGGAGCGCTGTTACTTGTGAGGTGTTGAACTCATTCAGATTTAGTGAATGTGAATCTGAGGACTGGAAATCACCATCTACTTAAGTTCACACATGTATCAAACATCACCTGCCTAGTTCATTTCTCAGCCAAAGTCAGCCTTGGGCGTTCCTGGCAGAGACAGCAGACTCAGGCCTTGGCATAGCAGAATGAGCTCTAGGAAGCTCAAAGAGGCTAGTTTCTATATTTCTGAAATGAAAAATTGATCACCTCTTTCACTCATTCCAGCATTTGTTTTGTGCCAGGGACTGAGTTAGGAGCTGAGGATTAAGAGGTGGACCCTGCCATGGAGTCCTTTTTTTTTTTTTTTTTTTTGAGACGGAGTCTCGCTCTGTCGCCCAGGCTGGAGTGCAGTGGCCGGATCTCAGCTCACTGCAAGCTCCGCCTCCCGGGTTCCCGCCATTCTCCTGCCTCAGCCTCCCAAGTAGCTGGGACTACAGGCGCCCGCCACTGCGCCCGGCTAGTTTTTTGTATTTTTTTAGTAGAGACGGGGTTTCACCATATTAGCCAGGATGGTCTCGATCTCCTGACCTCATGATCCGCCCGTCTCGGCCTCCCAAAGTGCTGGGATTACAGGCTTGAGCCACCGCGCCCGGCCAGAGTCCTCTCTTAGAGGGGAGATGGAGTTGTACATAGACATTTACAAAGCATGTGATCACGGGTTAAAATGAACATGCTCACATGGAGCTCTGGCGACAGAATGTGTGCCTCATTCTAGAGAAAAAAGGATTGTTTCGAGGAAATAACTACAAATAGGACTACAAATAGGAGTGTTCTAGGCCAGTGTGGTCCTGCTCCGGCAGCGTGAGCGTCATTTGGGAAGTTGTTAGAAATACAAACTTTAAGGCCGGGCGCGGTGGCTCACGCCTGTAATCTCAGCACTTTGGGAGGCCGAGGCGGGCGGATCATGAGGTCAGGAGTTCGAGACCAGCCTGACCAACATGGTGAAACTAAACATACAAAAATTAGCCAGGCATGGTGGCGGGCACCTGTAATCCCAGCTACTTGGGAGGCTGAGGCAGGAAAATCGCTTGAATCCAGGAAGCGGAGGTTGCAGTGAGCCGAGATTGCACCACTGCACTCCAGCCTGGGCGACAGAGCAAGATTCCATCTCAGAAAAAAAAAAAAAAAAAGAAAGAAATACAAACTCTCAGGTCCATCCAGACCTATGAAATCAAAAGCTCTTGGGGCAAGGGAAGAGACAGCATCTGTGGGGTTTTTTTTTTGTTTGTTTGTTTGTTTGTTTGTTTTGAGACAAAGTCTTACTCTTATCTCCCAGGCTGGAGTGCAATGGCGTGACCTCGGCTCACTGCAACCTCCGCCTCCCGGGTTCAAGCGATTCTCCTGCCTCAGCCTCCCGAGTAGCTGGGATTACAGGTGCCTGCCACTACACCTGGCTAATTTTTGTATTTTTAGTAGAAATGGGGTTTCACCATGTTGGCCAGGCTGGTCTCAAACTCCTGACCTCAGGTGATCTGCCAGCCTCGGCCTCCCAAAGTGCTGGGATTATAGGTGTGAGCCACCGTGCCCGGCCAGCATCTGTGTTTTGATGCATACTCGTTTGAGAACTGCTGGCCTGGAAGGTTAGAGGCTATATCAAAATGAAATCATTATATGCTAGAGGACAGCTACTGTGATTAGATGGAGAGCTTTTCTGAGGGAGGAATGGTCAGTTAATTCAAGGAATGTTAGCAGGCACATAAGTAGTCCCAGCTTCTAGGGAGGCTGAAGCAGGAGGATCACTCGACCCCAGAGTTAGAGGCCAGACTGGGCAACCTTAAAAACAAAATAAAGATGCTAGTCTTTGTGGAATAATGCTCAGAAGTCACTGATGCATATCCAGAAAATTGTTTTAAAATCGTTTCAACAGCCCTGGAATGCCTCTGGGAAATCCCCTGAAATACACCAATCCTGTTTCGCCTAGTGTTCCACAACTGAAGGGGACGACAAGGGCACCTTTGACTCTTCATGGTAGCACTGTCAGTCCCGGTATAGAAGCATGGAGTTATTTAATGAAAGGGTCGTTGACTTCAAATTCTAGGCAACTGGACCCAAGAGAAATTGCAAACACATTTAACCTCTTCATGTTACATTATGGCAGAACACTGACCCTTAGGTTTGGTAGGCTAGGAGCCTAGTAAATACGCTGGGAAATGACTTCATAGATTCCCATGTCTCTCTCCCTTTTAGGTGGTTTTCTCCTCTGTGCCTATGTTACAGTGTACATGATATATGGGAAATTTCGTAAAACTTTTGACAGTGAGAATGACACATTCCGCCTGGAGTTTCTTCTGGTCCCAGTCATTGGCCTTTCCTTCCTTGAAAACTACAGTTTCACTCCGCTGGAGGTAAGGGAAGGGACTGAGTACCAATTCTCAAAGGGAAGTATGTTTCCCCATATCCTTCCCTCCAGACCCTGGGCTTGCCTTCTGCTTACAACTGTGACCATTACTCATGTATCCTTCAGTTATAAGTTGAGAAGAAATTGACAAGCTATTTACAATGCTTTACTTGGAAATGAGCACATCTAAATAGTCATGATGCCCATAAACCAAGCAGGTATCACAGCCCTACTTCTGGCTGTTGAGACCTTCTCTTCAACAGATGATTAGCAGATCCCTGAATACCTGTAGCACACTCCAGGCTCAGAAATTTCAACTCAGTAAGTTTGGACTGTGGCCCATGAATCTGCAGGCAACAAGCATCTTGGGAGATTCTGATGCTGGTGTTTATGGACATGACTTTATTTATTTTTTGAGATGGAGTCTTGTCTGTTGCCCAGGCTGGAGTGCAGTGGCACGATCTTAGTTCACTGCAACCTCCGCCTCCTGGGTTCAGGTGATTCTCCTGTCTCAGCTTCCCGAGTAACTGGGATTACAGGTGCAAGCCACCATACCCAGCTAATTTTTGTATTTTTAGTTGAGACAGGGTTTCACCACGTTGGTCAGGCTGGTCTCCAACTCCTGACCTGAAGTGATCCACCCATCTCGGCCTCCCAAAGTTCTGGGATTATACGTGTGAGCCTGGCAACATGACTAGATTTTAAGAAATTGTGGCTTCATTTATGATTTTATACGATGAAACTATCATTTAAGTTCTTTTTGGCCAGACACGGTGGCTCACGAGGTCAGGAGATTGAGACCATCCTGGCTAACACGGTGAAACCCCATCTCTACTAAAAAATACAAATAAATAAATAAATTAGCCGGGTGTGGTGGCCGGTGCCTGTAGTCCCAGCTACTTGGGAGGCTGAGACAGGAGAATGGCGTGAACCCAGGAGGCGGAGCTTGCAGTGAGCCGAGATCGTACCACTGCACTCCAGCCTGGGAGACTCCATCTCAAAAAAAAAAAAAAAAAGGTATTTTTGGCCAGGTTTGGTGGCACATGCCTGTAGTCCCAGCTACTAGGGAAGGTGAGATGGAAAGACCGCTTGAGCCTAGGAGGTCGAGGCTGCAGGACGCTATGATCATGCCACTGTACTCCAGCCTGGACGACACAGAAAGACCCTATCTTTAAAAAACAACTAAAAGTAGTTTTTTATATAAATGCTCATGCCACACTGTGAAAAAAGCAGTATACTGTAAATCTTTCAAAAATTTGAAAAAAAAAAAAACAACCCTTATATTTACCTAGAGATGTTAAGTTAAACTGATTAAAATACAATTTTATTGAGAACGTTTTTTCCCCCTTACTGTACCTCTTCCCCCAGCAAGCTATTGTTTTAGTAATTATGTTCTTTTAAAGAGATGGGCCTCTTCTTGGTCTTGCTCAGTCTCTGTCCGCTTTCTCTTTGGCTCAGATCCTCTGGACTTTCTCTATCTACCTGGAGTCAGTGGCTATTCTGCCCCAGCTCTTCATGATCAGCAAGACTGGAGAGGCTGAGACCATTACTACTCACTACCTGTTCTTTCTGGGTCTGTACCGGGCACTCTACCTGGCTAACTGGATCAGGCGGTACCAGACCGAGAATTTCTATGACCAAATCGCAGTGGTGTCTGGAGTAGTACAAACCATCTTCTACTGTGACTTCTTCTACTTGTATGTGACCAAAGGTAGGTCCTGGGATAATAGCACTGATGCTGGCACTGGCCTAAGGAGTTACTCATCCATTCAATAAGTATTCCAGCAGATACAGACATGAACAATCAAGTCTCTGCCATTCACAGTGCTTGTGTTCTAATGCAAGACAAATATTTTCAAGAAAGAAATGCCATCAAAATATGGTCAATAGGTTATGTGTACTATGCAAGACAGCTGTGAGATGACATTTGACAGAATACTTGGTTAGTAGTGAAGAACATTCCAGAACTTATTACAAGCCCCAAGGCAACAGCTTGGTGTGATGGACAAAAAGGCTAGCGGGGTCCAAATCTATAAACCTGGAGATAACAGGTCAACCAAGACCAGTTTCACATAGGGCAGGGGTGTCCAACCTTTTGGCTTCCCTGGCCCACATTGGAAGAACTGTGTAGGGCCACACATAAAATACACTAATGATAGCTTATGAACAAAAAAAACACCTCGTTTTAAGGAAGTTTACAAATTTGTGTTGGGCCATAAAGCCATCCTGGGCCACGGGTTGGACAAGCTTGACCTGGCACCTGATAGGCCAGGGTTTGCACTATGCTCTGATTGCCAGGGGCGGCTATTGTGTCATTAAAAAACCCAATCCACTAGCTGCTATGTAGGGTAAAAAGCAGTCCAAGTACAGTGACTAGCTATGGGGCAGTTGCAGTTGTTCAGGGAAAAGGTTCTAGGTAGAGATGTGAACACAAGTTCTGGGACTTGAGAGGGACTGCTGATGGATTGTATGAGATGTACAATAGACAATTTGAGGCCAACCACTAAGTTTACAGCTGCGAGGAAGGGTGCCAGTAACCAAGTCGGGGATCAGCAGGTCCACAGTCAATCAGAGATGAAGACTCCCCCTTTGCTTTAACCATCATAGACTGTAAGCCGGCCATTAAGAGATGATACTAAGATCATGCACCAAGTTATAAAGCAGTCCTTTCATCAGATGGTATTCTCATTTCATCTCCGTTTTCTTCCAGTCCTTAAGGGAAAGAAGTTAAGTCTTCCAATGCCAATCTGAGGACCCTCTGAGATAGTCTATGCCTTAACAAGCACATGAAGGAAACTATTTTGAATGTTCTCTTTGGCAACTTATCCATTTGGGATCAAATGTTAAAACCAGAAAAATGCTTAGTGTGGATTTCAGCAAAACTTGATCATCCAACCCAGAAGACCTTCTCATCAATAGACTGCCCTTAAAGACTCATTGTAAGGTCATAAAAACCTGGGCCAACTGCACAAATACGGTGCCTCAACATGACTGCAACAAGAAACCTTAAGGTGCCTTACCGATGAAAAAGATCAAATAAATGATTGCTCTCTAAGGCCCGAGGGCAAGACTCATGATGAGGAAGTCAACCCCAATCTGGAACAATGTCCCTCCTCTTAAGAATGTCCCAACTAAAGACCAGTTAAAATATTAAGAGTACGCTCTTGTGAATTTCCACTTTCCAGGTAGGTGACCAAATTTAGGTGGTCAAGATATAAAGGTAACAGCTAGTTTTAAGTGAGACTTATTTCACTTTCATACTGCTTTCTGGCCAGAAGCAAACCAAATTTACCAGGTTTGGCTGGAGGAGTTTTGTGCCTCATCTTTTATTGGTTTGAATTTTTTCAAACTTGTGACTGATACCTGCCTTGCACTTAGTACCTTAATACCAATAACCTAATGGTACTTAGGTGAGTACCATTTGCGCAATCACTGTTTTACTTATGAGCAGATACAGATACATCCAAACCCTTACCTACTAGGTATCCTGCTAGGGTTTTCGATTCCAATTCTTGTATTAAGTTTAATCAATTCTACTTTCCTTTCAGTTTTAGGTGCTAATCAGTCAATCCAATATTCTCCACCTTTGTCTTGAAAGAAAAACTGTTTTAAGATGTCTACATTGAACTATTCAGAGAATTTTTAATAAAACCTCACACCTTATTGTCAACAGTGTTTTTATTTATACCTACAAAAAGAAAACAAGATGGTATCAAAAGGACAATTTACAAACTAAGAATAGTAACATAGCTTTCAGCATCCTGTGCCTGAACATCACACATCTACAAATCTTTCAAGTCTTAATGCAACAGGAATGTGTTTGGAGACCAGCAAGAACATGAATAGAGAGCACTGATCCCAAGCAAAAGCCACTAACCTTTTAGATGAGAAGTCCACACAACGAATTGTTAGGGAGGATTGGGGAGAAGCAGCCCATTGCTTAATACATTGAAACCCTTTCCCTAAGTTGAGTTTCAACCATGAATGCAATAACTAGCATAAAATGATTCTTCTGCTCATGTTCTGAAGCCAACAGCAGAACCTGAATTATGAGTGACAGACATGGAGGCAGAAGAGTTAAACTCTGCTAGATTTCAGCTGTGCTCAGGCCATACTAGCTTTTAAAGTTTGGAATTTACTGTTATGATTACAATGTCCCAGGTGGAAAAAGGGAAGCAAGCAATCCAAATAACCACTTGCTTACAGAGACCTTTCCCTCAAACAGATGCTTTCAAGAGCTGCGAGAGAGTAGGGCATCCCTTGTGGTGGAACCTCTATGTTTAAAGAAAGAAGAAAAAAACCCAGAATTTGGTTGTAGAAAACAATGCCCACAACAGACTGGCCAGTGCTTAGACAAATTGGGGGTCGGGGGGAACACTTTGGTTTGAAAGCACAGAGCAGTTTGCCATGTTTCTTCTGTGCCTACCATCCTCCCTTGGCCTCAACTTCTATAAGATGGGGGGGACAAAAAGAGAAGTTAAGAAAGAAGAAAGTGGAAAATTAAAAAAAAGATGTCAAAGTTTTTACATGCATATATTTCAGCTTATGCTGAAGACCTACCTGTATGTTGCACATTGAATCATACTTTCAGAACCCCTCAGAAACCATCCCTCTCTCCCTAAATAATTTTAAAAGGAAAACAAAAACCTCGAGTATAGATCTTACAAATCAGCAAGCATTCAGGCCTTAGCCAAAGAATGCAGTGGAGCCTTCCGCCTTAAACTGCATTGTGAATGAACACAAATTAACAGCATAAAAATTAAGTCCCATATCAGATCTGAAAGGGGTTTCTGGGGCTGTCTGATGTCTCTATCCTGTTGTAGTGAACATAATAGCAGAAAATTCTTTCTGGGTTCATCTGCTATATAAAAAGTCTTGGTAAAACAGCATTACTATGAAGAGGATGAACTCACCTACCTTCAGATGGAGGAAAAGTGAAAAGGACTTAGACTTTAGTCCTCCATGACTTTTCTTAAGCACTACCTACCTGTAATAAGCTGAGTGCAAAAGGATGCCGAAGAAAATCTGCACCCAGAAGCTGTTAGAAAGCACTGCAGAGAACAGGGTATGGAAAAATAAAGAGTTCTTAATAAACCCTTAAGATTCTTTGTTCAAGGTAACTTTGCCAAAAGGGCAGAATAGCTGGCAAAGAGTTGTTTTTATTCTAGCTCTACACTGCGTTTGAAAAGAAAATCTGCCCATTTTGAATATATTGTTTATAATTAAATGTGCTTTTACACTGCAGGTCAATATAAAACTGGTTAGTAAATTTCCAGTGAGCATTTATGTTCATTTGCTCACAGCAGCTGTCTGGCTAGAAAATTAATTTCACAGATGGTCCCCAGTTTTACTGGAAAATATAGGCAGCTTCCACCCAGATGCTGAGATGCTACAGTTTAACCACTGCAATAAACACTTGTGGTTTTTAATTCAAAGGATACACAAGACTCCGCATTTCAATTTCTAACCTGACACTAAAATGGTTATTTTCAGTAATGGGGCGGGGAAAGGCAGAGTGTAAAGGGAGATAAAACCAATTAGTGATTTTTAACTGTCAAATGCACTCAAGCAATCAGTCAAAACAGGCCTGAGGAAACCTGTTCCAACTTGAGAAACATTTAAAAGCACAAAAGAAAATGTGCAGGGAAATCCGTTTGTTTTCTAACCCAGTAATGAGAAATTTAAAGCACAGATGCCATCTTCCTCTGCAAAACAATTCAGCCCTCCCCCTCCCTCCCTCCCCACCAACTTGGAAAAAAACAAAAGATGGGCTCCCACAAAAGGGCCTAATACCTTACTCTTTAAGATGAAAAATAGCTCAAATATCTTCAACATGCAAGAAGTTGGGGGAAGAAGTTAATCTCTTCCAGTCAGCTCTCTCTCTCTCTCTCTCTATATATATTTTTTTACAAAATGTTATTACAGACTGGATCATTTTGGCGGGCAGAAGAAACCTGGCAGTGAATTCTAACTAATCTGCATGAAAAGACAAATCACAATGGTTGGGGAGAAAAATTAAAAAAAAAAGAAAAGAAAAGAAAGAAAAAAGAAAGAAAAGGGGAAGAGCAAAAAAAAGGAAAGAGTGTTCCTTAAAATGTAATTAAGTCTGCTGGAGTCACTACCACTTGAGTGGTTTCATTTACGTGAAGGAGGAGGAGGGGGAGGAGGAGGAGGGTATTGGTAGGCAGTCTGCCCCATGTAACCTATCATATTGGTAGCTCCCGGAGGCTGTGCAAACTGTTGTGACATCAGTGGCTGTGGCTGCTGCCCAGACCGGCCTATCCCACTAAACTGCTGGCTAGAGCTCTGCGAACTTCTCCCAGTTGAGGTGGTGCTACTAGCTCCGTAAGTGCCAGCACCATATTCTTGAGCTGTATAGCTACTGGTGCCATAAGCAGCTGCCCCATAGGTGCCTTGACCATAGGTGTATTGGCCTGCTTGTGCTCCAAAGGCAGAATTTGGACTTCCATAGCCACTGCCATTAGCATAACCAGCTCTATCGGTTTCACTACGATCCCGATAGCTTGCAGAGTCTCTCCGGCCACCATCCTTGACTCCTCGAAGCCTTCGGTCACACTCATCCTGATACATCAGATTGGGATTGTTGGCTGAAGAAGTGGTCCGGTAACGAGAACGACCACCTAATGGGAAGATACAAGGGAATTTTTAATGCCAAATGTATGACCTAAACATAACAATGTAAAAATTCTACTGGGTACAAAATAAGCATGTTGCCTTGATACTTAGTTATGCTGGCTAGCCTCCAAATTAGTACTGTAAAAATATACTCATAATTTGATTACTTAATGGGGCACATTCAAAAGCACAGTAAACATTAAAGGACACTAGACCTTTTCACCCTTTTAGGCCCTTTACTTGAGAATGTTACAATACGAAACCTTGAGTCAGGAAGCCCAGATCCTCCGATATTCTGCAACTGTACATCCAGCTGCTATGTCTCAGTTTCTACCCACCACTAAACAGTGTAAAATGATCTCTCCGTATGGAAAACTGTAAACCTAATATACTATACTAAGCATTTTTGAAAGTATTAAAAAAAGCAACCATGACCGGGGGCACACTGGCTCACTCTTGTAATCCCAGCACTTTGGGAGACTGAGGCAGGAGGGTCACTTGAGGTCAGTACTCTACAAAAAATACAAAAATTAGCTGGGCATGGTGGCACACGCCTGCAGTACCAGCTACTTGGGAGGCTGAGGCAGGAGAATCGCTTGAACCCAGGAGGCAAAGGTTGAAGTGAGCCGAGATCGTGCCACTGCACTCCAGTCTGGGAGACACAGAGAGACTCTGTCTCTGCCCCTGCCCTGCCAAAGCAACCACATTAACTCTCAGACCAGTCTTGGCTGGGTGTTGTGGCTCACTCCTGCAATCTCAGCACTTTGGGTGGCCGAGACAGGTGGATCATCTGAGGTCAGGAGTTTGAGACCAGCCTGGGCAACATGGTGAAACCCCATCTCTACTAAAATACAAAAATTAGTCGGGTGTGGTGGCAGGCACCTGTAATCCCAGCTACTTGGGAGGCTGAGGCAGGAGAATCACTTGTACCTGGGAGGCAGAGGTTGCAGTGAGCCGAGATCGCAGCACTGCACTTCAGCCTGGGTGACAGAGCAAGACTCCGTCTCAAAGAAACAACAACAAAAAACAAAACACAACAACAAAAAAACAAAACAGACCAGTCTCTAAGGAAAAAAAAATTCACAATTTAGCTTAACTGATAGAACTACCACAACAAACTTCACATTTTCTTAGTTGAAAAAGGTTATAAAAAACATTAGGCAGTGTCCTTTGTTATGAAGCAACACACTTAAAGCCTTCGCATGGTTAAAAACAGCAACTAAAATGAGGCACAGTAAGCATAAAGGGATACCTTGGCAGTACCTGGAAAACTCCAGGACTTACCCTTACCCCCGCCTCCGCCGCCGCCTCTGTGGTCCACAAGCTGCATCAGTTTTGGATTGATAGCCTGATTGGCCTCTTCCAGCACTTTGATAAGCTCTCTGGCCTGTTTTAGGTTCCCTGGGGTGAAGAAGGTATAGGCGGTACCCTTGTTGGTGCTACGGGCTGTTCGGCCAATACGGTGCACATAATCCTCTGAGCTGTTTGGATAGTCATAATTGATCACAAACTTGACATCTTCCACATCTTCCACGTCAATGATGAGTCAGTGTGTAGGTTGATGTGGCAGGGAAAGAGAAGGTAAAGGACATGCCAACAACAGGTGGGAAGCACGAATGCAGATGACAGCAAGAGGAAAGAAGGTGAAGTTAGTAACCACTCTGAACAGAAACAAAAAAAGACTCATCCCAACAGAGTAAAAGAGGATTACTGATTCCTAGGACATGCATGGGAAGTAGCATCTTTATTGGCTGTAGAATCCTAAGGGAATCCCATCCAAACATCCAAACTCCTGCATCTGCTACATTTTACCAATATACTGACAGGAGTTACACCAAGATTGGTCTTCAGACGCAAATTCCAATACTATCCTTTACAAAACTGGAACGCAGAACAAAGTGGTAAACCACTGTTAAGTTACAAGGCCTAATCACTTCTACTCTGTTGGGAGAAGCCTGGCAAAATCGACCAACAACATAACAAACTTACCTTTAAACCAGTCACAGAGCAAAGTAAAAAAAGGAGCTTCATATATTTTATTACTACAATTTAAAGGAAACTTAATCAAAACATTTGTTTTTTTGCTCTTTTATTTTTAAGAAACTGAATAGAGCCAAAGATGTTAAGTACACACCTATTTTCCTTTGCAGAAACATCCAGATTATCTATCCCCTTTCAATTACAAGAGCACATTACACTAAAATTTTACTGTACTACCAAGCCCAGCTTCTGCCAAAATGAGGATATTTTTGCTCAACTCAAGGTTATTTCAACTCAGGACTTGTTTCAATTATCAATGATTGTCTATGTGACCTGGGAAATTAAATTAATAGCCAAAGAATGTGGGAAAACCATGAAACCTTGAGACACAAGTTTAGTATTCTCTCCACTGCTGGGAATTGGGCTGAATAACCTCCTAAGGCTTAAAATGTAAATGTTAGTGTAATGCTTTCAGCTGAATGTATATTTTTACCTAAACAAACAATTTTAAGAATATAACAAAGACTCCTACTGTTTTGTGGAAAAAAATCTGCATTTTACAAAGAATATTCAGAAAATATCCTAGATAAAACACAGATTTTTGTGATATAAATAATTAAAAAACATTCTCTGTTTGTTACCAGACCGATGCACACTCCCTCCTCCTTTGGGAAACCGCTGCAGCCGATCCCGTCTCTTTGCCTTTTATTTTTGGCGGCCTCCTTTCGAAAACTCCGCCTTCTGACACGGGACCACTGGAGCGCGGGGAGCATGCATCAAGGGTCCGTGGCAGTGAGAAGTCCCCACACACGCTCGCTCTGTGAACTGGCTTAGATGCTTCTCTGTAGCCCCATTTGGTTGCCAAGCGCCGGAGAACCTGGGTTCGGGTAAAAATTTCAGGTCCTCCAACGCCTCCCCCAAGGATAATTGGGGTGATTGTAGAAAAAAATAATTAATAAAAAAAATGTAAGTTACATCCAAAGGGTCAGACTGCATCTATTGCCCAGACTGGATTAATTTCAAGGGAGAAAGGGGAAATTAAAAAAAAAAAAAAAATTAGCTGTTGTTACAGGGCTTGTGAAGAAGGGGCATTATGTCTGTTTCTTATTACAATAAAGGCTCCTCGGTCTTTACTGACCCCTAAAGTCCTGAATCACACCAGAAAGACGAGAAGGCACTTATCACAGGGGGCAGCTTGAGTCTCCGGCTTGGGTCGTTGACGCAACAAAGGAAAAAAGAATTTACAGGGCCAGGGTGGATGTAAGACAGGGGGGTGGGGAATTCTACTCCATGGTATCTTCAGAGCTAGGATAATGCTCCGTATGCAATCCCACTGCATATGACCATGGCAGCAGAACAAGTTCAGTTACTACACTGGATGCGTAAGTGTGCTTTCCTAGCAGAAAGCACCAGGGGCTGGAGTCAACAGTTCACATGCTAATACTTGGAAGTATATCTGGGGGTGTTCAATAGAGGGCAGACATGATGCAAAGTTCTTCATACTAGAAAGGTGTCCTGTGTGTGCACACACAGCTGGATGGGGGCACATACGAGCAAGCGTAGAATTTGGTTTTCTCCAGTCAAGTCTACCCTGATGTTATCTGTGCACTGCCACAATACTATCTTGCTGCCTTTCTAGATGATGCTGTAGCAGGGTAAGAAATCGAAAGTTAATGTTTTGGCCAGATGACTGGGATAAGAACGTTTTGTTTGAAAGGCCCTATGACATGGCCTGAATCTCCAATCACTAATTAGGAGGGACTAAGTCTAGCCAAGAGGCTCATCTAGAGCTGCTTCCGGCCAATGTAGATTTGTCTCGGCCATGTATTGAGTGATCTGCAGCTGATATCAAAGCTTCTGTTAAAAAACAAAACAAAATAAATTCAATACTTTTAGTTTAACAGTGTGTAGTTTAAACACAAAAAAGGAAAAATAAAAAATATCCCAGTGGAAAGGGAAGTGGGAGCCTAAGGATGACTATTATAAAATTATGGGAATCAAAGAACTTACCTGAAGGGAACATTTAAGAGACCATCGCTTGACAGGAAGTGAAAAAAGGCCTGGTGACTCAGCTGAAAATTGCACCCCTGTCTATGAGGTAGAAGCCTTCACTTTCCAGGATCTTGTAGGACATTGGTCAGAATTCTGCCATTTTGGTGGGTTTTCTCCCTCTTTGATTTTTACAAGGCAGCAAACAAAGGGGCCCAAAACAAGCACTGATGTTGAGTAACAAGAAACAGACTCGGGTACCTTCCCTCTCCCCTCACTTGGGTGAGTGGGGGTGGGATGAAGAGTCTAAGTTATTCTAATGGTAGCCAATTAATTTGGTTTAGAAATGCAAGGGGACACAGAGCAAATATTTTTAATTGTCTAGGCAAGATGCACAAAGAAGCTACCAGCACATAGCAAGCCTGTTTAAAAACCAACCATTACTGAAAGCTTTATGTAAACTGCTTTCAGGCCTCCGCCTCCTCTCCCAACAGGCCCAAGTTCTAATGGCACAGATCCAGACATGACCTCAGAGGGCAGAGGGGCAGAGAGAACTTTCCATCATGGCTGCAGGTCACCACCTCTGAAGGAGGGAATGATGAGTGCAATGCATAAAAAGGCTTCATTACTTTTGTATTCCAGTCTGAATACCTGTTCTCTTTATATTAAATAGTATAAGGGAATAATATGGTACTTCTCACCGTACTGGGCAAATTAAATACCTGTCAATAATTTAAGGATTTCCTTATAATACAGATAATCTTTTTTAAAATATAAAAGTTCTGAGTTAGACCTGTTTAGCTCAGAATAGTCGGCTAAACTACCATAAAATTCTCTGTATATGTTAAATGGTAATGGGTCAAAAACTCCAGAAAACCATCAGTTGGATAACACACCTATAGATAAGCGTATGGGTAGGAGGAGGGGATAGCCAAGTGCCCATGATAATTTGACATCAGTAAATTAAACTGGGCAATACAAATTTGACTGCTATTCTGATACTGCATTAGACTTATAACATTCCATCTAATAAGCATTCATAAAACTGGACCTCTGTATATATCTAACTTAGACAGGGATAGGGAAAATAATAACTGAAGAAACTAGCTTACAATAGCTAGGTTTCGTCAGGCTTATTCTATCCAGCCAGAAAACACCACCAGAGAGAGGTTGAGCCATTCAACTGACTGCCTCCTCTCCCTGTTTGAATACTCATGCCTAGGCCTTGCTGCAGACCAAAGCCTGTTGGTTAGGAGCAGGAAGAGACTTTGAAAATAAAAGGGGGGTGGGGGAAACCAAAGTTTAAAAAAAATTGTGGGGGGCGGGGAACGGGGAGAATCACCCTTTGTATTCTTTTCTTTCAAATATTTATCTAATCACATGTATATACAACTTTCTAAACTTGAAGTTTGAATTTGAAATGAGAAATCTTTAAACCAAGATACATATACCATTGACAGAGACGCCTATCTATACAAACCTAGCCCACGGGAGGCTACATCTGTAGCAATAAGGATGGGTGCCTTTCCAGAACGGAACTCTGTAAAAACAAACAATAATCATCATCAAATAAGCATTCCTAGCTATCTGATCTGTTTACATCACTATGTTAAAATTTCAAATAATGGTGTCAGAAAATCCCAAGCTCTTATAATGACAGACAGTGATTCTTTTGAAAACCTTTATCACACTCATCTTCAGCAGTACAATAAAGAGTCACCTCTACTAATAACGAAATACCGTTAAGATAGTGTGGCAGGCCGGGCGCGGTGGCTCAAGCCTGTAATCCCAGCACTTTGGGAGGCCGAGACAGGCAGATCACGAGGTCAGGAGATCGAGACCATCCTGGCTAACACGGTGAAACCCCGTCTCTACTAAAAAATACAAAAAAACTAGCCGGGCGAGGTGGCAGGCGCCTGTAGTCCCAGCTACTCGGGAGGCTGAGCCGGGAGAATGGCGTGAACCCGGGAGGCGGAGCTTGCAGTGAGCTGAGATCCGGCCACAGCACTCCAGCCTGGGCGGCAGAGCTAGACTCCGTCTCAAAAAAAAAAAAAAAAAGGTTGTGTGGCAATTTGTTACATAATTAATATAATTAATATGAACTAGAATTTTTCCCCTTGAAGTTATTTCCCAAATGAGACACAATCAAAAGCTGGGGTTTGGTAGGAAACAAGTTTAAAAGATACAAAATGGAAAGAACTGAATTTCCCCCCAAGAGGTGTGCATATTATTTCTATTTCTTTTTGAGATGGAGTTTCGCTCTTATTGCCGAGGCTGGAGTGCAGTGGCGCAATCTCGGCTCACGGCAACCTCCGCCTCCTGGGTTCAAGCGATTCTCCTGCCTCAGTCTCCCAAGCAGCTGGGAGTATAGGCATGTGCCACCAAGCCAGGCTAATTTTGTATTATAGTCGAGACGGGGTTTCTCCCTGTTGGTCAGGCTGGTCTCAAACTCAGCCTCAGGTGATTCGCCTGCCTCGGCCTCCCAAACTGCTGGGATTACAGGCATGAACCACCGCGCCTGACCGCATATTATTTCTTAAATAAGATATGGCCTCTTCCATTTCTCAATGACTTCCCTTAAGAGTAGTCCTGAAAAAAAGGACTGAAAAGAAATATGCTAAAATATGACTCACTAATTAAGAAACATTTTAGAAAAATATTTCAGTAACAGTTTAATTCTCCCCAAATGGTAGTTATATTTTATAATCAGAAGGAAAAAATTGAAGACTTTATTAATAAAGGGAGGGTGGTGCAAGCTGTGACAAAGTTGAAAGAGCCAGCATCGTGGACCATGAGCACATGCTAAAAAGTGCCCTCAGTAATTGAATTAACTATACAGCAGGGGCAAGACAAACTGGCCTTTGGGCCACATCTGGCACAACACCCATTTTTGCAAATAAATATTGTTGGAACACAGCCATGCTATCTCTGAGACAGGGTCCCACTCTGTTACCCAGGCTGGAGTGCAGTGGCACGATTTTGGCTCACTCCAACCTCTGTCTCCTAGACTCAAGCAATTCTCCCACCTCAATCTCCAGAGTAGCTGGGGTTACAGGCGCGCACCACCAAGCCTGGCTAAGTTTTGTTTTGCTTTTTTTTTTTTTTTTTTTTTTTAGCGACAGTATTTCACTATGTTGCCCAGACTGGCCTTGAACTCCTGGGCTCAGGTGATTCATGCACCTCGGCCTCCCAACGTGTTGGGATTATAGACATGAGCCACCAACAGTGCCCAGTCCAGGCCATTACTCTACATATTATCTATGGCCTACAACTTTTGTCCTAAAACAGCAGCGCTGAATGGCTATAATAGAGACCACCATTTGGTTTACAAAGCCAAGCACACTTCCTATCTGGCCCTTTACAGAAAGTTTGCCTATCCCTGAAATAGAGCATGGACATTCACTTACGGGGGGGAAAAAAATCGACAGAAAATGCTTAGTTTTAAACTTACCATTAAGTACCCAATCTCTTTCTGGTTGACTCTTGTCTCCATGGATACACATAGCTGGCCAACTATCAGAAAAAAAGTAACCAATATTTTTTAAATATTTTAAAATGGGGAAAATCAAACTTTAGAGCCAAATGCTATAATGCAATTTTTGTAAGGTTTGTCAGGCTTCATGAATAGATGACTGTGCTCATTAGAAGAGCAAACTGCATGGATAGGCATTATTGAAATATTACACATCATTCGGAATACCCATTTAGAAATTTCCAGTTAACTATAAAACCAGAGGTTAACTGCCTTGGTGCTATACTCACCCATCTCTGCGCATCCTTCGAGTCAGATCATCACAGCGTCTCTTTGTCTCCACAAATATTATTGTTTTGTTTTCCTTTTCAGCCATTATTTCTTCCATTAGTTGGATCAACCTGAAAACAAGACCAATAATGCAGTCATCACACAGAAAGTATCTATTATGTGGAAGATTAGGTCTACAATATCAACTCCCAAAGCTATAGTACTTTCTTTGCACATTACGTTTTTAAAATTTTTAATGAACATTAATATAGAGTCCTGAGTCAGGTTCTGCTATGTGCTCAAGAAATAC
This sequence comes from Rhinopithecus bieti, assembly GCF_001698545.2. Classification (NCBI taxonomy): domain Eukaryota; kingdom Metazoa; phylum Chordata; class Mammalia; order Primates; family Cercopithecidae; genus Rhinopithecus; species Rhinopithecus bieti. The sequence continues at coordinate 631,694 of NW_016823127.1, read as the reverse complement.
TAACTCATACCACTCATACCACTCATACCATCCTCACAGCAAGTCTCAAGTGAGTGGTATTATTCCCATTTCCCAGATGAAGAAACTGCGGCACCAAGACATAAAATTGTGCAAAATTATACAGCTGGTAATCAGCAGAGCTGAGATTCAAACTCAAGAATTCAGAATCCTTGCATTTAACCATAATGCTCTGACAAATGATATAAAGATGGATTATCAGAAAGTTAGCAATGCTTTTAATGCTTTCAGGCCTCAAAATATACTGGTTTCTGTAATACTGATTTTGGAAGGTTAATAGAAAAGGTTTACTGGTATTATCAAATGAGAGCGTAAAATCTCTTTCATACTTGTGGTCTTTTTCACTTTCCATGCAGACATCCACTATCTGGAGGATGTTGTGGTTGGCACTCAACTCCAGATTGCCTACGTTGATCTGGGTGTAATCACGAAGGAAATCCTCTGCAAGCTGTCTTACTTCTTTTGGCCAGGTTGCGCTCCACATCAATGTCTGCCTATCAGGCTATCAAAAAAGGAAAGGCTTTCTTTCAGGCTAAGGAGTTTGGACAAATGGCATAAAGACTGCTTATTATTAGTTTTACGTACCCTGATTTGGTCAACAATTTTACGGATCTGGGGTTCAAACCCCATATCAAGCATTCTGTCAGCTTCATCCAACACAAGGTAAGTACATCGGCGAAGGTTTGTCTTTCCTGACTCCAGGAAATCTATCAGACGTCCAGGAGTGGCTATGCAGATCTCAACACCTGTAAAACAAAATCAATTATCGAGCAAATCAGCTAGGTGCAGTGGCTCACACCTGTATTCCAGCACTTTGGGAAGTGGAGGCGGGAAGATAGCTTGAGGCTGGGAGTTCACAACCAGCCTGGTCAACACAGCAAGACTCCAACTCTACAAAAACGCAGCAGCACCAGCCCTGGTAGCTGTACTCAATGCTGCAGAGAAGCTAAATTTTAACAAAGTACCTGCAAAAGCATGATGCCAGGATTTATGTACAATCACCAAATCCTCACAAAGTTTCCAGTCATGTTGAACTTTCTCTCTCAAAATAGCTATTTTGGTCACATCTGAGAATTTCTAAGCTGCTGAAATTCTGAGTTTTTCACAAGAACCCACTTTTTTCTCCAATTTCATCCACAGGAACTGGTAAAGATAAACTAACAATTCTTTTACACTATACATTGTTTTATTACCTCTTTCCAAGTCTCGAATCTGGGGACCTTTAGGAGCACCTCCATAAATACAAGTACTCTTCAATCTAGAACATTTGCCATAGTCATCAGCCACCTGCTGTACTTGCTGGGCAAGCTCTCTGGTAGGAGCCAGAACTAGACACTGAAATCAACAAAAAGACACTTGAGACCCCACCCAAGGTTTAAAAACAAACAAACAAAAAAAAAACAAAAATCTTTGTTGTCTAATCTAGTACATTAAAAGTGATGGAGTTAAGATTGGAAGGAGGGAATATTAGTAGAACGGAATGTAGAAAAAATTATTAGAACTTCATATTTAGCATTTGGAATGATACTGGTATCCTCGTCACTTTTACTATGACACATTATCAATCGTTATAGTTTATATGTACTATTTAAGTGCATAGACTGTATTACCTGGTTTTAAGTATACAATTCTCATTTACAGGTTGAGCATCCTAAACCCGAAAAACCAAAATGTTCCAGCATTACTTTAAGAATCATATTGGTCCTCAAAATTTGGATTTGTTTTGTCTCACTCTATTGCCCAGGCTGGAGGGCAGTGGTGCAATGTCAGCTCATTGTAACCTCTGCCTCCTGGGTTCAAATGATTCTCCTACACCTCAGTCTCCTGAGTAGCTGGGTCTGAAGGCATGCGCCACCACGCCCAGCTAATTATTGTATTTTTGTAGAGATGGTGTTTCCCCATGTTGGCCAGGCTAGTCTTGAACTCCTGACCTCATGTGATCTGCCCACTTTGGACTCCCAAAGTGCTGGGATTACAGGTGTGAGCCACTGTGCCTGGCCTAAAATTTGAAATTTTGGATGGTCAACCTGACCTAAACTAGAAGTCACAGAACTGGCAGAATGACACATTCCTGACCTCTAGTTTAAGCACTTCACCAGGTAGATAAGGCAAAAACAATGAAAATTTACATGTAATCTGACAAGACTGTGTACAATCTGGCCAAATAATACAAAAATCAAGGTATCATATACCAAATTATGAAACTTGCTTTGTATACTGATCCATTAGATATGAACTAATAATGCCGTCAGACATATACTATGTATTACATAAAGTAGTGCATTATTTCTTTTTGTATCTTGAGACATACTGTACATGTTCATAAATATATACAACAAATGCAAGCTTAATTCTTAAAAAGTTAAAAAGTAGGCCGGGTGTGGTGGCTCACACCTGTAATCCCATTATCTTGGGAGGCCGAGGCAGGATCACCTGAGGTCAGGAGTTCGAGACCAGTCTGGCCAACACGGTGAAACCCCGTCTCTACTAAAAAAACAAAAATTAGCTGCGTGTGGTGGCGCATGCCTGTAATCCCAGCTACTTGGAAAGCTGAGACAGGATAATCGCTTGAACCCGGGAGGCAGAGGTTGCAATGAGCTGAGATTGTGCCAACAATGTACTCCAGCGTGGGCAACCAAGAGCAAAACTCCGTCTCAAAAGGAAAAAAAAAAAAAGGACACATTCAATGCCAGGCGTGGTGGCTCCCAGCACCCTGGGGAGGCCGAGGCGGGTAGATCACCTGAGGTCAACAGTTCCAGACCAGCCTGGCCAACATAGCGAAACCCCATCTCTACTAAAATACAAACATTAGCCGGGCGTGGTGGTGCACACTGTAATCCCAGCTACTCAGGAGGCTGAGGCAGGAGAATGGCTTAAACCTGGGAGGCAGAGGTTGCAGTGAGCTGAGATCTTGCCACTGTACTCCAGCCTGGGCTACAGAGTGAGACTATGTCTCCCAAAAAAAAAAAAAAAAAAAAGGCTGGATGCAGCGGCTCATGCCTGTAACTCCAGCAATTTGGGAGGCTGAGGCAGGCTGATCACCTGAGGTCAGGAGTTTGAGACCAGCCTGACCAACATGGAGAAACCCATCTCTAGTAANCAACCAAGAGCAAAACTCCGTCTCAAAAGGAAAAAAAAAAAAAAGGACACATTCAATGCCAGGCGTGGTGGCTCCCAGCACCCTGGGGAGGCCGAGGCGGGTAGATCACCTGAGGTCAACAGTTCCAGACCAGCCTGGCCAACATAGCGAAACCCCATCTCTACTAAAAATACAAACATTAGCCGGGCGTGGTGGTGCACACTGTAATCCCAGCTACTCAGGAGGCTGAGGCAGGAGAATGGCTTAAACCTGGGAGGCAGAGGTTGCAGTGAGCTGAGATCTTGCCACTGTACTCCAGCCTGGGCTACAGAGTGAGACTATGTCTCCCAAAAAAAAAAAAAAAAAAGGCTGGATGCAGCGGCTCATGCCTGTAACTCCAGCAATTTGGGAGGCTGAGGCAGGCTGATCACCTGAGGTCAGGAGTTTGAGACCAGCCTGACCAACATGGAGAAACCCATCTCTAGTAAAAATACAAAATTAGCTGGGCATGGTGGCACATGCCAGTAATCCCAGCTACTCAGGAGGCTGAGGCAGGAGAATCGCTTGAACCCAGGAGGCGGAGGTTGCAGTGAGCCAAGATCACACCGTTGCACTCCAACCGGGAAACAAGAGCGAAACTCCAAACAAAACAAAACAAAACAAAACAAAACAAAACAAAAAACACCCAGAAAACACTTGACTTTACTACACAGTAAGTGCCCATATAGCATGCATAGTTTCTTTAAGAGTAAGACTTTGATTCAAATGTAAGCTCAGCTATTCAACTGCTGAGTGATCTTGGGTAAGTCATTTAATTGCAAGTAAGATAAGAATGAAACCATTTCCATGTATGGAGGGTGTGGTGAAGAGTACAAACGGATGATGTAAAGCACCACGCCTAAATAGTCGCTAAACTGTAGTTTTTCTTAGAATTACAAAGAAACTGAAACACACTTACGATTGGGCCATCTCCCCTTTCCAAGTATGGCTGGTGGTTAATATGAACAATCGCAGGCAGGAGATACTGTGAAGGAGGGAAAGAATGACAACCTCACACTTAGAAGTACAATCTTACTAAGATACTTAATACTATCTTAGTAATTACTGAATTAATGCATAAATAGGAAAGTGAAAAACAGAACTCACCATTGCTACATACAGCAGGCAATGTAAATTTGAACACAAAATACTTCCATATATTTAATAACTAAAATAGTACCTACGCTATCTGAACAGCATTTCTATGAAGAACTGAGAACCTATGATAATCAGAATAGCAAAATAAGTTACCACAGTATCAAGGATCTTCTCTTGCTCATACATACCGCCAACGTCTTCCCAGAGCCAGTCTGAGCAATGCCCACCATATCCCGGCCACTAAGAGCCAACGGAAATCCCTGGCACTGAATTGGAGTTGGTTCTGTAAAGTGCTGATCCATCAACACATCCATTACATATTCTGTAAGAGAATTTTATTTTACACATTTTATTGTGTTTAAGGGCACAAACCAAAAGAGTTGTTAAAAAAACTTTTAAGCTCACTAAAGTAAGATTTACCCAGCTTCATCTCTCCAAAGCGTTTTCTTTATCTACTGGATCTCCGACTAGCTTACCGTAAAGCTGCTCTGGGCCAGGCTAGGTGGCTCACGCCTGTAATCCTAGCACTTTGGGAGGCTGAGGCCCGTGGAGGTCAGGAGTTGACCAGCCTGGTCAACATGGTGAAATCCTGTCTCTACTAAAAATACAAAAATTAGCCAGGAGTGGTGGCGGGCGCTTGTAATCCCAGCTACTCGGGAAGGTGAAGCAGAATCGCATGAACCCGGGAGGCGGAGGCGGCAGTGAGCTGAGATCGCGCCACTGCACTTCAAACTGGGTGACAAAGTTGAGACTCCATTAAAAAAAAAAAAAAAAAAAAAGGCGGGGCGCGGTGGCTCAACCCTGTAATCCCAGCACTTTGGGAGTCCGAGACGGGCGGATCACGAGGTCAGGAGATCGAGACCATCCTGGCTAACGTGGTGAAACCCCGTCTCTACTAAAACGAAGAAAAACTAGCCGGGCGAGGTGGCAGGCGCCTGTAGTCCCAGCTACACGGGAGGCTGAGGCAGGAGAATGGCGTAAACCCGGGAGGCGGAGCTTGCAGTGAGCTGAGATCCGGCCACTGCACTCCAGCCTGGGCGACAGAGCAAGACTCTGTCTCAAAAAAAAAAAAAAAAAAAAAAAGCTGCGATAATAGTCTACCTCGCCCAGAAATTTGAAAAACCATAACCCTAAAGCATCTAACAGGACATGGGAACATGGTAGTCATTTATTGTTTACCAAATTCACATTATGTACTGCTAGAAAGCAATTTCATGTTGATGTTTTCTAAAAGGCAGAGGGCAAAACCCTAGAAAAAGATAAAAACTTAAAAAAAAAAATTCTCAGTCTAAATACAAGAACAGAAGAACTGATGACCATAAAACCATAAAAACAATCTCCTGTCCTTTCAACAAAACCCCAAGCCTGGCTCAAAGAGTTTAACCTACTACCCATGTCTCCCATTCAACCCAATTTAACAAATTAAGGCTCTAGACTGAAGAATACTTACGTGGGAAGTTAGCATGATGGAAGGCAAACACGGGTTTAGGACAAACGTCTCCCCCTCTCACTGTAATCTCTTTCTTTCGGCGTAGCTCATCAACCTCATACTATGGAAAAAAATTAAATAAGACAAGTTAGTAAACTAGTTACTCTAAACATTCAGAATTTATGTTCCAAGCTAGCTGAGCAATTATCCAGTCCACAGCTACGATGGCAAATGTTTAATAGTTTACATGGTACTTTCATGCGTATCATTTTAATTTTGCAAGGCTCCTACTTACTTTGTAAGTTAATTAACGACGTAGGTGATTATGAGTTGCACTTTCTACAGGAGAAAACAGGTAAGTAACTTGCCCAAGGTCAGAACGAGGAGGAAAAAAAGTGGAACTTGGACCCAAGTACTCTTTCCATTACACTTTCTTCTGAAAGAGTAACCACTTCATGTGTAGAGTCCAAAAAACAATGGTAACGAGGTACAAGAACAGACAATGTTGGCTGGGCACAGTGGCTCCCACCTATAATCCCAGCACTTTGGGAGGCTGAGGTGGGTGGGTCACTTGAGGTCAGGAGTTTGATACCAGCCTGGCCAACATGGTGAAACCCCGCCTCTACTGAAAAAAACAAAAAAATAAAAATAAAATTAGACAGGCGTGGTGGCACGCGTCTGTAATCCCAGCTACTCGGGAGGCTGAGGCAGGAGAATTGCTTGAACCTGGGAGGCAGAGGTTGCAGCGAGCCAAGATCATGCCACAGCACTCTAGCCTGTGGAACACAGCGAGACTTCATCTCAAAAATAGAAAAAACACAATGCCAATATATCTTTTTCACTAACAGATGAAAAGACATGACCTAATATACAATAGTTTCAATCATGTATAACAAACAGATTAGTAAGCATTATCAACAAATGAGAACAAATTCAATGCATATTGAAACTGGTCCCCTTTTATGAGTATTGGGGTCTTAGTTAAGAATGTATAAGAAAGGCTGTAATCCCAGCACTTTGGGAGGCCGAGACGGGTGGATCACGAGGTCAGGAGATCGAGACCATCCTGGCTAACACGGTGAAACCCCATCTCTACTAAAAAATACAGAAAACTAGCCGGGCGAGGTGGCGGGCGCCTGTAGTCCCAGCTACTCGGGAGGCTGAGGCAGGAGAATGGCGTGAACCCGGGAGGTGGAGCTTGCAGTGAGCTGAGATATGGCCACTGCACTCCAGCCTGGGCGACAGAGCGAGACTCCGTCTCAAAAAAAAAAAAAAAAAAAAAAAAATGTAAAGAAAGGCCAGGTGCAGTGGCTCACACCTGTAATCCCAGCACTTTGGGAGGCGGAGGTGGGTGGATCACTAGGTGATCGTGAGATGGAGACCAGTCTGACCAACATGGAGTTGGTCCATGTTCTCCCTCCAACATGGAGGGAGAAACCCTGTTTCTCGCACTCCAGCCTGGGTGACAGAACAAGATTCCATCTCCAAAAAAAAAAAAAA
>NW_016823127.1:612338-621048 GCF_001698545.2 Rhinopithecus bieti | reverse complement strand
AAAAAAAAAAAAAACTACAAAAAGTTAGCCAGGCATGGTGGCGGGTGCCTGTAATCCTAGCTACTCGTGAGGCTGAGGCAGCAGAATCGCTTGAACGCAGGAGGCGGAGGTTGCAGTGAGCCAAGATCATGCCATTGCAGTCTAGCCTGGGCAACAAGAGTGAAACTCTGTCTCAAAAAAAAAAAAAAAAAGAATCATCTGGGTGCAGTGGCTCATGCCTGTAATCCCAGCACTTTGAAAAGCTGAGGCAGGTAGTTTGCTTGAGGTAGGGAGTTCGAGACCAGCCTGGGGAACATGGCAAAACCCAGTCTCTACAAAAAGGAAAAAAAAAAAATTAACCAAAAGTTTTTTGTAAGAAAAATACCACCACACTGGAATAAAATGTAAAACAGCAACAGCAGTGTATGAATAAACTCTAACCAATGTATCTACTTGGTTCAATAATCTGTACATTAAAATACACATGTAAACTTACTGGTGTCAGTCTTGCTACTTCTGGATGTTCCACATAAAAATTTTTCTCAAACTTGGGGAGCTCACTCAAATCCCACTTTTTTTTACGCAAACGCTCCCCAGGATTACCAAATTTCTTCGGGGGAAGGCCACCACCACCTCTTGCTCCAAATCTAGAACAACAGAATTTTTAGTTAGTTCATCAGTACTTTCAAAGCAATGTATTGTACATGCCATAAAACATTCAAAAGGATGGAGTTCTAGGGATACTACCAGCCTACCTCCAAAAGACCATTTTATTTACTCCTATTTAAAGGTATGGAGAACTGTGTAAAACTTCCTTTACTACCCAACAATACTGTTTTATGAGTACGTCTACAATAGGTGAAAAGTTAAAAACTCCTTTATTGAGAGAAATACATCCTAGGGATTACAATCACAGATTCTGGATCCAGACATGTTTTGAGTTTTGATTCTGCCACTTACTGTGTAATTTGAATATAATTATTTAACTTCTACATACCTTAGTTTCCTATGCAAAGCAGAAATAATACCACCTATTTCAGAGGCTGCTGAGAAAATGATCTAATAATGTGCAATGTGCTATAAAAGTATCTGGCATAGCCAGCACCCAGTACAAGTCAGCATCATTTCATTCAACAAATAGTTATTAGGTACCAAGTTATTAGGAACCAAGTATGTATCAGTTACTGTTTTAAGTGGTGCTGTGGTAGAGTTACAAAATAAAACAAAAACAAGTCTCTACTCTTGGGTAACAGACATGCAGGCAAAGAATTATATTAGTTTAAGTTTCAATTAAAGGCAAGATTGTGGACAAGGAGGAAAATATACTCCAAGCAAGTCCCTCGCAAGTCCCTCAATCTTAGAATAGCTTCTTGGGACCACTCCTCCATGTGATAAGCACTCCACTTGTCTGCTAATCTGCAAAGCAAAACTGGGCCCTGGAAAGGACTTGGTAGACTGGTCTTCATATTTAGCTTACGCTAATAAAAGAGCTGAGCCTGCCCGGGTCAGTGGCTCAGGACTGTAATCCCTAGTCACTTGGGAGGCTGAGGTGGGAGAACTGCTGGAACTTGGGAGGCGGAGGTTGCAGTGAGCTGAGATGGCAGCACAGCACTCCAGCCTGGTAGACAGAGGGAGGCTCCGTCAAGACAGACAGACAGAAAGACAGGAAAGAAAGGAAGACAGAAAAAGACAGAAAGAAAAGAAAAGAAAGAAAGAAAGAAAAAAAAGAGCTGAACATAGCTTTATGACCCTTCCTTCTTTGGTCTCTACTTTTACCTTCTATCTCCTTCTTGTTCCCAAATGGTATTATTAATTTGCAGGAAAAAAAACACTAACAAGACTTATTTAAGGCTTTAACACTCAACTAATTACTTAAGATCAACTTCTGGCTTTTTATAAACCTTTCACAACAGATAAGCCCAAGGGGAATACAAATATGACCACTGGCCAAAGCTAAAATTTAAGAAATCAGAAGCTACTTTTCCTAGAAGAATCTTGACACTAAGATGGCCTTCATTTTCCCTATTTCCATCTTGTGCAGTGCAGGTCTTCGGCATATACAAACTGTATAGCATTTCTTCACTCAGTTTCTTTACTCCGTGTAAAATACTGTACTAAATTTAGTTTCCTTTTCCCACTCTAACCCATTTGTAACTTCATCTTTATTATAAAGTTCCACTTTATCATTGATAGGCAAGTAGGTGTATTTATTCTACAGGGCCTCATTTCCTGAAATTCAAAGCCATTAGAAGGCTGGTTTAACCAGCTAGACATTCCTCTAAATACACACATAACAAAAATTGATGGCAGGAGATTTTATTGGGATCACTGGATACCTACACTCAACAGTCAGAACTTGGCTAATTCCATTTATACTACTACTGAGTAAGACAAATTAAGAATCAGAACAGGAAGAGCACATAGCATAGGGATACACATGTCAGGGACATCTTTAATATGATCCTCAGCTTAAGGCTCATTACTGAACAGACCAAAAGGCCACCTCAATTGCTGCTCCCAACACACTTGCAAATTAAGCAGATAAATAAGGTACTTTTCAAGAGGTAGAAAGTCTTTGGATTATCACTCTTGCAAATTATAAAATACTTCATTGTTACTGCTGCATTGCAATGCTACCCAAACCTTACTGATTTAGGAAAAACTAGAACTTTTGAAAGTAAGATTCCTGTTAAGGCTTTAAACTGATGATTATCATTTATGTATTTTTTTTTCCTCTCTCCTTATTTCCCTGGCTATTTATTCAAGACATACTATTCTACACTAAACATGTAATTTGAAACATGGGGTTTTTGGAAAATATGCCGTCTTCCATGTTTATAATTAATGCTGACATAATTAATGACCTCAGAATTCAAGAAAACCTCTCACTTTTGAGCTTATCCATACCATCTTCAAATATGCACATCATACTCTCTGGTATACTATGAGGCTCAAATGTTTTTATCCAGTCAGTAACAAGTTTAATTTGGCTTCGCAAAAAAAATTCACCTTTGAAGATTCATATATTAACATTAAAAACCATATATTAACATTCATATATTAACATTAAAAACCATCACATGTACAATGCATATGATTTTTGCATCACACACGTGAAACACATGAACTGACCTCACCTATTCCTTTTTCAAAGTAACCACCAATTCAACTGTGTAGCATTCAGTTAAGAGTAAAACAGCAATTCAAATAATCAAGAACATTTCTTGGGAAAGGGAGAGTTGTGACAAAGATCTTACAAAAGAAGGCCAATTCGTTTGAAATTTTTAAAAAATGTCATCTGATACTCAAAGAGTTAAAGTATGGATCAGTAATTCACTTTTTTCCTTTCAAATAACTTATTAAAGCATATATATGGTGAAAGTAAATATTAAACCAAACAGCCATGGTAAAGAAACAGAACACTATTAGTACCTTGTATCCCCTCTATGTGCCTATTTCAAGTTTACAACTTTCACCCTAATAACCACTACCTTGAATGTTGTTAACCATTCCCTTTCCTGTCATATTTGCACATATCCTTAAATGTGTCGCCCTACCACAACTTGCTTTTTAACTCAATATGTCTGTGACTTAATCCACATTCATTCAAGTTCTTTTCTCTTTTTCACGGCTGATTAAATTGTCTTCAATTGCACGAATACCCGCAATTTATGGAGACATTTGAGTTGTTTCCAATATTCTGTTAGCACGAATGCTGGTATATAAACTTTTCCGTACAGGGATCCTGGGGCACGTGTGCAAGGATTTCTCTAGGCATTACAGTCTAGGGTATAAAGCTTAGGGAGGAATTACTGGGCTGTTTTCAACTTTTTTAGATAATCTTAAAATCTTTTTCTAAGTGGTTGTACTGAAATTCACTTCTAAACTCAGCAATACTGTCAAACACAAGCAAACATTCCATCTCTCGTCCTTTAAACAATGAGATCAAATATCTTCCTTCCTAATAAGGTATACATCAAAATAATTTTGTAAAAAGTGGCAACTGAAGTGCTTGTGACTAGTAGATCCAGTAGTTGTGCATCTGAACCACAAAAGACAAAAACGTTTGGGGAAAATATGGTTAATAGAGCGCCTACTACATACAGCGAGCGAGACTATTACATCCATTATCTCTTGATTCCTGACAACACACCAAAGTAAAGGCAATTATGACCACCTTCCTCAGAGGAAACAGGCTCACAAAAGGGACGGATCTTGACCAAGGTCACACACACATATAAAGTGGCGTCACATTACTCTTTTTGGAAGCAAGGGGCAGGGGATCGGAGTTTCGCTCTGCTGCCCAGGCTGGAGTGCAGTGGCGCGATCTCCACTCACTGCACCCTCCGCCTCCCAAGTTCAAGCGATTCTCGCGCCTCAGCCTCCCGAGTAGCTGGGATTACAGGAATGCGCCACCAAGCCAGGCTAATTTTGTATTTCAGTAGAGACGGGGTTTCTCCATGTTGGTCAGGCTGGTCTCGAACTCCCGACCTCTGGTGATCCGCCCGCCTCGGCCTCCCAAGGTGTTGGGATTACAGGCCTGAGGCCTGCGCCCGGCCCACAATACCAATAACTTTCTAGCGAGGCAGAATAGTTGATGCTGCAGTCCAATTAGAGAAAAAAGGCCGAAATATTAAAACTAAATTAACGACCCAAAAAAAAATCCTTCCCCCAAACACGGTCATTTAGATGGCAAGCAACTCCATTGCTTTACATCCCAATGCATTTCCTTCGACTTAAAATACGACTGAAGAGGATTAAAACCTATTTTTAAAAATGAGAAGCTGGTCTTTTCGTCTCCAGTGTCTTAAACAGTGAACTCGGGGGGAGAGAACGTCAAGGCTGCCATTTCGTGTAAAGCTTTCCTGGGCTGAAGTATTCTCTTAGGAAGATCCGTGTTTTTCCAGATGAACGCCGAGGCCTGAAGACATCAAACGGCCCGCTCCAAGCGGCCAGGCCCGAGAGCCGGGAAGCCAGGCGAGGCGCCTAAGCCCGGGCCGGGGCTGCTGCGGCCAGGCCGCCCCTCCCGATCCCCCGCGGGGCTGAGACGACGCCGGGCCGGGCCGCGCGCCACGACTACCTTTCGCAAAGAGAGGCCCAGCGTCGCCAAGCTGCCGCCCTCCTCGGGTCCCCAGTGACCCTGGGGCCGAGGCCCGCAAACGAAACCGCTGTCTAGCCTCGAGTCGCCTCGCCTCCTGGGGTCAGGAGCAGGATTCCCAAGCCCGCAATCCGCCGGGCCTCCCCAGAAAGCAACTCCCCACCCCACCCCACGCCAGGCCTCTCCTCTCCTCCCCCACCCTTACCCTCCACGGTCACGATCCCGGTCCCGGTCCCCAAAGCCTCCTCCGCGCATGGTCCCAAAAGGATAGAGATCTGGGAGCGGGGCACGGATGGCCGGGCTCGGGAGGGCCTGCGGCTCCGGTCTGGTGACGACCGATGGCGGCGGCGCCTCCGCTGTTGGGGCGGCGGCAGGCGCAGCGCTCTCTCGCTCCGACGCGCTGTCTCCCGTCGCAGACGCCACCGTCGCCGCCTCTCTCGTCGGAGACGGGAGCAAAACACAGAGAATCGGGGCTATAAAGCCGGTGGGCAGGCTTGGCTACGCTCAAACCGGGCAGTGCCGCGGTTTAGGCGTCTCCTTCCTTCCCAGCGACTGCACAAAATGGCTGCCGCCGCTGAGTCGGCTCCAACTTAACGCTACGTACGGCGGAGACGATACGTAAACAGCGTCTCGGAATAGCCCGAGGGCTCCGCGGGGGAACTACGGGTATTCTTGGAAGCGCTTTACGTCAGTTGCGACGATGGGCGTATTTTGCGGTCTGTACAAGAAAAACGAAGTACGGAGCGAGCGTAGAGTTCTCGCGCCACCTGAACTAGAACGTGGGGTGAGGTGGGAGGAAGCGCCTCTGATGCGACGTAACATTCTTTGCGTCGTTAGCCGGCTGTTGCGAAGATGCGCAGTATGCGTAACGCATTCTGTTTAGAGAATAGAGGATTTTGCCTGATTCCGATCTCGGGACAGACCCCGCGGCCGGCTTGTGGAAGTTGCTTTGCAGAGACAATAACCGTCCTCCATATTGTTATCAAGTTTCAGGGTCTCCTGGTGCCAGAAGTCGGGAGGATCTTAAGTTCCCTGGCTGGCCCTCCTACATGGCGCCGGCAGCCCTCTCGCCCCGCAGCCCTGGGCCCGCTGAGAATGGCGGCGGGCCCTGGCGCCATTTCCTTTCCGTTGCCTCTCGCTGTTCTGTCTCCGGCAGCCATGATGGATGCGCCGTGTCCCTTTCTTTTGACAGTTTGTGAGGTGGCGATGTCCCCTCCAGGTTAAAGCGTCCTCAGCTACACTTGGTTCACACCGAGGTGCATTTTCTGAACCGTGTATTTTCACCGTCTCTGGCCAAGCACAGCTGTTGCTAATACAGAAACAAAATGTGCTTGGAGGCCGGGCGCGGTGGCTCAAGCTTGTAATACTAGCACTTTGGGAGGCCGAGGCGGGAGGATCACCTGAGGTCCAGAGTTCGAGACCAGCCTGGCCAAAAAGCAGACCAGCCTGCCTCTACGAAAAATACAGAATTAGCAGGGCATGGTGGCGGGCGCCTGTAGTCCCAGATACTTTGGAGGCTGAAGCAGGAGAATCGCTTGAACCCGGGAGTCGGAGGTCGCAGTGAGCCGAGATCCTGCCACTGCACTCCAGCTTGTCTCAAAAAAAAAAAAAAAAAAAAAATTGGTTGGAGCCCCAGTGGACTCCGTGGGCACTTTGCTGCCGTTAAACGGCGCTCCTCAGAAGGCCCGGAGAAGACCCCAGCACTCTCGGGGGAACAAGGTTTCAGAGTGATGGTCTTTAGACGCATAAAAAGTGAAAGCTAAGGACAAATGTTTAACCAGGCTAGCCCCCGTTCTCTGCTCAATTCCTTCCAGACTGGCTTCCCTCTCCTTACCTGCTTCCTGTCCTCTCAAACTGCATTTTAAAGCTCCGCAAGCTTGGCCAAATGGCGTCACACAACTGTTGAGCTGTTAGGGCCCTCGAGACGGGCCCATCTAACGTCTCAATTCAACAGATGGGTAGAAGCAGGGAGATTTGGCCCCTCAGTGTGGGTGCTGAGTGTTTCCCACATTATTGGGAACATAGCATTAAAAAAGGAGCTTCAAAAAGGCCCTTGAGGCCAGGCGCGGTGGCTCACGCCTGTAATGCCAGCACTTACGGAGGCCGAGGCAGGCAGATCACCTGAGGTCAGGAGTTCGAGACCAGTCTGGCCAACACGGTGAAACCCCGTCTCTACTAAAAATGCAAAAACTAGCCAGGCGTGGTGCATATGCCTGTAATCCCAGCTACTCAGGAGGCTGAGGCAGGAGAATCGCTTGAAACCGGGAGGCAGAGGTTGCAGCGAGCCAACTGCACTCCAGCCTGGGCGACAGAGCTAGACTCTGTCTCAAAAAACAAAAGCCGTTGAGATGTCAGTTGCCCCGGAAACAGTCACGGACTCACAGGACAAGGGTCGAATGACTAAAACGCCAGGCACTGTGCCAGGTAGGCACTGGGTCAAGGTGGTGAACAAGTTCCTGCACCCACAGATTTTACACTCTAGGAGGGAGACAAAAAGTGTTTATGTCAAGCAGTTGCTAACTAAAATGAAAGCAAAGAAAAAGGGAAAAGAGAGAATGCATGTGTGCTTGTGAAGGAGGAGAGTATGCAGGTTACACAGTGTTGGACTGGGGTCTCGGGAGGCCTCCCTGATCCAGTGACATCCAAGCACAGACCTAAAGTGAGGTATCTAGCCTTGCTGACAGAGGAAAGAGCAAGTGTGAAGGCCCTGAGGCCAAGTGTGGCTGAAGTAGGACAAGGAGGAAAGACAGAAGAGGGCTGTATCCTGAAGGGCTTGTAGGTGGCTGTAAGGCCTTTGTCTTTTCTTTCCAGTGAGGTGGAAACTTCTGGAAAATTTTAAGCAAAGTGACATAATAAAAGGACCCCTATGACTGCAGTGTGAATAAATTCAGAGTGAGGGAGGGCAGGAGCAGGCAGATTAAAAAGAGGTGAGTGCAGTCATCCAGGCAAGAGATGATGAGGATTGCGAAGGGTTAATAAATAAAAGAACATGACCCAGGCCGGTGCAGGGGCTCACGCCTGCAATCCCATCACTTTGGGAGGTCGAGGTGGGTGGATCATGAGGTCAGGAGTTCAAGACCAGCCTGGCCAAGATGGTGAAACCCCATCTAAACTACAAAAATTAGCCAAATGCGGGAGCGAGCACCTGTGATCCCAGCTACACGGGAGGCTGAGGCAGGAGAACTGCTTGAACCCGGGCAGCAGAGGTTGCAGTGAGCTGAGATTGTGCCACTGCACTCCAGCCAAAAAAAAAAAAAAAGAAAAAAAAAAAGAATATGACTCAGGCGAGTCTCAATCACTTTAAGAAGTTCATTTGCCAAGGTTAAGAACGCACTTGGGGGCCGGGCGCGGTGGCTCAAGCCTGTAATCCCAGCACTTTGGGAGGCTGAGACGGGCGGATCACGAGGTCAGGAGATCAAAGCCATCTTGGCTAACACGGTGAAACCCCGTCTCTACTAAAAAAATACAAAAAACTAGCCGGGCGAGGTGGTGGGCGCCTGTAGTCCCAGCTACTCGGGAGGCTGAGGCAAGAGAATGGCGGGAACCCGGGAGGCGCAGCTTGCAGTGAGCTGAGACCCGGCCACTGCACTCCAGCCTGGGCGACAGAGCCAGACTCCGTCTCAAACAAACAAA
>NW_016823127.1:607302-610059 GCF_001698545.2 Rhinopithecus bieti | reverse complement strand
AAAAAAAAAAAAAAAAAAAAGGAAATAGTCTGGCTAACATGATGAAACCCTATCTGTACTGAAAATACAAGAAAAGTAGCCGGGCATGGTGACATGCGCCTGTATTCCCAGCTACTCAGGAGGCTGAGGTAGGAGAGTTGCTTGAACCCGGGAGGTGGAGATTGCAGTGAGCTGAGACCACGCCATTGCACTCCAGCCTGGGCGAAACTCCATCTCAAAATAAATAAATACATAAATAAATTGAATGACTCACAAATCTAGAGATTAAGTGTTAATGCATCTCTTTATTTATTTTTTTTGAGACGGACTCTCTGTCACCCACCGCGCCTGGCCCTGTGTTAATGCATCTTAAAGATCTAAATCAGAAAGGTGGGCTTATAATTGACAAGATGTGCCGGGCGTGGTGGCTCACGCCTGTAATCCCAATACTTTGGGAGGCCGAGGCGGGCGGATCACAAGGTCAGGAGATCGAGACCATCCTGGCTAACACAGTGAAACCCCGTCTCTGCTAAAAATACAAAAAATTAGCTGGGCATTGTGGTGTGCGCCTGTAGTCCCAGCTACTTGGGAGGCTGAGGCAGGAGGATGGTGTGAACACGGGAGGCGGAGCTTGCAGTGAGCCAAGATCGCACCACGCACTCCAGCCTGGGTGACACAGGGAGACTCTGTTTCAAAAAAAAAAAAAGATGTACATCAGAAGAAGGGCTTATAATTGACAATATGTGACAAATACTACACCCCACACACAAATGCTTCATATTTATCTTTTGGAATGCACTGGATGATACATCCACCCTGCCCTTTGCTTCAGCAAATGGACCTTTCTAATTAGAAAAATAATTTTGTTTTTTGAGGTGGAGTCTGGCTCTGTCGCCCAGGCTAAAGTGTAGTGGCATGATCTCAGCTCACTGCAACTTCTGCCTCCCGCGTTCAAGCAATTCTCTGCCTCAGATTCCTGAGTAGCTGGGATTACAGGTGCCTGCCACCACACCCGGCTAATTTTTTTGTATTTTCAGTAGAGACGGGGTTTCACTATCTTGGCCAGGCTGATCTTGAACTCCTGACCTCGTGATCCACCCACCTCAGCCTCCCAAAGTGCTGGGATGACAGGCATGAGCCACCGCATCCGGCCGAAGAAAACATTTTTTTGGTAACAAAAAATTGTTATAATGCTCTAGCAGCCTTCTAACTCATGGGATCCTAGTAGATGAAAGCTCTTTAGCCTGTTAGATATAAATGAATTTAAAGACTGTATCACAGGCTTGGACTGACCAAAGGCTAAGGGACCAAGGCCACTTCAGTGGCAGCTTTTCAGTTCTGGAGAAGCCGTAACACTGACCCAAAAGAACTACTGGGTCACTTTGGCCAGAGACCATTGGCTCTGTCGCTTGCAGGGCCCCGTCTCTGAGCATTCGCTCATTCTTGGTGGGGCTCAAGCATTAAAGGTCAGACCTGCCAGGACTGTGTGGCTAGGCCTGCTGGTGCTCCGGAGGCCCTGACAGTCTCCTGAATTGCTGCAGGCCCTTGTCTTTGACGTGGACACAAATAGTTCTTTCATCTTTTCAGAAAAACAGATGATTGGGATTCTTGTTTGGCTTTTGACAAACACAAACAGGAAATTCAGCCCTCTTAGGCTGGAGGGGAGGGAGTAGGTATATGACAAACTGCAGACCAAATTTCATAGTAGCTGAACAAGAGTTTTATTTTTATTTTTAGAGACAAAATCTCGCTCTGTCGCCCAGGCTGGGTGCAGTGGAGCAATCTTGAATCTCCCCAATTCAAGTGATTATCTTGCCTCAGCCTCCTGAGTAGCTGCAAGCATGCGCCACCATGCCCAGCTACTTTTTGTATTTTTAGGAGAGATAGGGTTTCACTATGTTGGCCAGGCTGGTCTCGAACTCCTGACCTCAGGTGATCCGCCTGCCTCTGCCTCCCAAATTGCTGGGATTACAGGTATGAGCCACCTTGCTCGGCCAAAAAAAATTTTTTTCTTTTTTTTTTTGTTCTTTGAGCTCTGTCGCCCAGGCTGGAGTGCAGTGGCATGATCTCGGCTCACTGCAACCTCCGCCTCCCAGGTTCAAACGATTCTGCTGCCTCAGCCTCCTGAGTAGCTGGGACTACAGGCACACGCCGCTATGCCCAGCTAATTTTTTTGTAGCTGTAGTAGAGATCAGGTTTCGTTGCCCAGGCTGGTGTCTAACTCCTGAGGTCAGACGATCTGCCTGCCAAAGTGCTGGGATTACAGGCATGAGCCACCGCATCCGGCCCACTTTTTTTTTTTTAGAGAGAGGGTCTCTCTATGTTGGCCAGATTGGCCTTGAACTCTTAGTCTCAAGCAATTCTCCTGCCTCAGCCTCCTGAAGTGCTGAGATTACAGCCATGAGCTACTGTGCCTAGCCTCTGAACAGTAGTTAAGAGTAGTTTCATCTTTTTAGAAATAGATTCCTTTGTGTTCCCCAGACAGATACAGGGTTGTTGATCAGACACGGAGCTGAGACAGTCAGAGAGGAAATCTGGCAGCATCCTGCTGAGAAATAAAATAGTAAGGTGAACTGACCACAATGTATGTAATTAATGTAATGATGTTACAGTCTATTGTACTTTATTTATTTATTTATTTATTTATTTATTTATTTATTTTTTTGAGACGGAGTCTCGCTCTGTCGCCGGGGCTGGAGTGCAGTGGCCGAATCTCAGCTCACTGCAAGCTCCGCCTCCCGGGTTCACGCCATTCTCCTGCCTCAGCCTCCCGAGCAG
>NW_016823127.1:596318-603455 GCF_001698545.2 Rhinopithecus bieti | reverse complement strand
CACCTCGCCCCGCTAATTTTTTTGTATTTTCAGTAGAGACGGGGTTTCACCGTGTTAGCCAGGATGGTCTCGATCTCCTGACCTCGTGATCCGCCCATCTCGGCCTCCCAAAGTGCTGGGATTACAGGCTTGAGCCACCGTATCCGGCCCTATTTTTTTTTTTTAGTAGAGACTGGGTTTCACCATGTTGGCCAGGCTGGTCTTGAACTCTTGACACCAGGCGATCCACCCACCCTCAGCCTCCCAAAGTGCTGGGATTACAGGCATGAGCCATGGTGCTCAGCCTACATAGTCTTAAAAATGGTATATATAGACCGGGCACAGTGGCTGATGCCTGTAATCTCAGCACTTTGGGGGGCTGAGGCGGACATGTCACTTGAGGTCAGGAGCTCGAGACCAGCCCAGCCAACATGGCAAAACCCCGTCTCTACTGAAAATACAAAAAATTAGCCAGGCGTGTTGGCAGGTGCCTGTAATCACAGCTACTTGAGAGGCTGAGGCAGGAGAATGGCTTGAACCTGGGAGGTGGAGGTTGCAGTGAGCCAAGATTGCACCATTGTGCTCCAACCTGAGCGACAGAGCAAGACTCTGTGTCTAAAAAGACAGAAAAAAATAAGTTTCCTCTAGAGCACTGAATGACAAGAGACAACGTGGAGGGAGAGGTCTCATCCTTACAACCATCCCTGCCAAGACCCCAGATATACAAGTGAGGCCATCCCAGACCCTTCAGCTAACCTACTAGCTGAATGTAGCTGCGTGAGTGAGCTGTTTCCTTCCTCCCTGCAAAATCCCATATCTTTTTCTCCATGTTTTCATCTTAGAATATGAAGATGAAACTGCTGTAGCTGTTTTTTAACCATGAGGGGAGCTTTTGGAGAACAGAACCAGGACACCGAAAGTGGGGAAAGTAGAGAGAAGGAAAGAACCTGGGCCCTTGATGACATTATAGAGTCACTGTTATTAGCCAGCTATGGAGCTGGTTGATTTCTGGACTTCTCATTTGAAATGGCATGCTTCTTCATTGTTTAATCTACTTTTTTGAGCTTTGTGTTACTTGTAGCTGAAAGCATTCTAACTGATATACTCTTCAACCAGCTCTTCTAATACAAGTACAAAATCTGAAACAAGTCTGACATGGTGGCATGTGCCTATAGTCCCAGCTACTTGGGAGGCTGAGGCGGGAGGGTCGCTTGAGCCCAGGCATTTAAGGTTGCACTGAGCTATGATTGTGCCACTGCACTCCAGCCTGGGTGACAGACTGAGACCCCGTCTATAAAAAAATAAAAAATAAAAAAATCGGAAACACCTTGCATAGTATATAATAGGCATTCAATAAGTTTATCATTAATGAGGGAGTAAAAGAAGATTTTGTTGTAAAGAATGCAAATTGCTTACCCAACAACCATTCTCCCTTTCTCCCTTTTCAATTAAGAGTCAGGAGGCTGGTGCTGTGGCTTACACCTGTAATCCCAGCACTTTGGGAGGCCGAGGCAGGAGGGTCCCTTGAGCCCAGGAGTTCAAGATCAGCCTAGGTAACATAGTGAAATCTCAGCTCTACAAATAATAAAAAAAATTAGCTGGGCGTGGTCGTGTGTGTATGTGGTTCCAGATACTTTCCAGATACATGGAAGGCTGAGGTGGGAGGATCACTTGAGCCCAGGTGGTTGAGGGTGCCGTGAGCTATGATTGCCCCACTGCACTCCAGCCTGGGTGACAGAGAGAGACCTTGTAACCTCCGGGAAAAAAAAAATTGAGCGAGAGAGAGAAGACAGGGTGTTGTTCTCTCACCTAGACTGGAGTGCAGTGACATGATCACAGCTCACTGCCACCTTGAACTCCTGGGCTCAAGCCATCCTCCTGCCTCAGCCGCTGAGTGCCTAGGTCTACAGGTGCTCATCACCATGCCTGGCTCCTTTTCCTCCTTAATAACAGAACTCCAAATTTTAGCTAGGCATATTGATGTCTGGAACAAAAGTCTGTATTTTCCTATCTCTTTTGTGCATGGGTATGGCCAATGAGATGTAAGCACAAGTGTTGTGTGGGAGGGCTGCTTTACACGAGCTGACTCAGCTAGACGGAGCTTTTCCTTCTTTTTTTTTTCTTTTTGCCCTTCCTTCCTTCCTTCCCTCCCTCCCTCCCTCCCTCCCTTCCTTCCTTCTTTCCTTCCTTCTTCTCTGTTTGTTTTTGAGACAGGGTCTCACTCTGTTATCCAGGCTGGAATGCAGTAGCACAATCTTGGCTTACTGCAACCTTTGCCTTCCGGGTTCAAGCGATTCACCTGCCTCAACCTCCCGAGTACAGGCACACGCCACCACACCCGGCTAATTTTTGTATTTTTAGTAGAGATGAGATTTCACCAGGTTGACCAGGTTGGTCTCGAACTCCTGCCCTAAAGTGATCCACCTGCCTCGGCCTCCCAAAGTGCTGGATTACAGGTGTGAGCCACCACACCCAGTCCGCCTTTTATCTTTCTTCTCTCAACTTGGTTTCTTTGGCTAGAGTTCCAGCTGCCAACTTAGGCCATGAGCTGACCTTGAAGACCGAAGTCAAAAATTAAGATGGTCAAGCAGAAAGACAGGCCTGCGGGCCTGATGACAAAGTGGACCCACCATAGTAGCATCTCTGGATTGCCTAGCTTTAGATTTCTTCTCTATGAGAGAAAAATAAACCTGTATTTTGTTTAAGACACTTATTTTGGGGGTTTTCCCTTATATTCAGTCAAGTAAAATCTAAGCTTTTACCGTCTCTTTAACAACTTCCCTCTCAAGATATTGCAGCCTGGCGTAGGAGAGCCCGAGAAGAGTATGCATAATGAGGGCTGTCCCACCCGAGTGTTAAGCAAGCCCTTCCTGACTTCCCTTTCTCCAGTCCCTGAAGTGGCACTTGAGAGGTACTCTGTTGGTACCTTGGTTGGAGTTCTAGATGGCAAGTAATAGAATCCAACTGGCTAACTAAGGCAAAGGGAAATTTTTTAGGACATTAGGGGCCAGGCGTGGTGACTTAGGCCTGTAATCCCAGTGCTTTGGGAGGCCAAGGTGGGCAGATCACCTGAGGTCAGGAGTTCAAGACCAGCCTAGCCAACATGGCAAAACCCTATCTCTATTAAAAATACAAAAATTAGCTGGGTGTGATGGTGTACACCTGTAATCCCAGCTACTCAGGAGGCTGAGACAGGAGAATCGCTTGAACCCAGGAGGCGGAGGTCAGGCCCCTGCCACTGCTGCTAGCCCCTGCTGCCCCTGCTCCCCGTGCTGTCACTGCAGGCGTGAGCAGCCTCTAACCCCTGCTGTCATCTTTGTGACTGTCACTTGGTATTCAGTGTCTCAGGATACACTACCTGAATTGCGGAGAGGTGACTCTTTGAAAGAAAACCAGTGTTATTACGATGGAGAAATGCAAACTGTGCAACCAAAAAATGTGAAACATTTGGCCTAACAAGCCAGGGTCAGTTGAAGGAGTCCTGACTGGCGGCAGCTTGGTGTTTAAGTCCAATCCCTTTCCTCACCATGATGAAAGCTATCCCTTGTATCTAATCTCTTTCTGTCTCTCTTTCTTTCTTTCTTTTTTTTTTCTTGAGACAGAGTTTCGCTCTTGTTGTCCAGGCTGGAGTGCAGTGGCATGGTCTTGGCTCATTGCAACCTCCACCTCCCAGGTTCAAGCAATTCTCCTGCCTCAGCCTCCTGAATAGCTGGGATTACAGGCGCCCACCCCTACACCTGGCTAATTTTTGTGTTTTTAGTAGAGATGAGGTTTCACCATATTGGCCAGGCTGGTCTCGAACTCCCGACCTCAGGTGATCCGCCTGCCTTGGCCTCCCAAAGCACTGCGATTACAGGCGTGAGCCACGGCGCCCGGCCATCTCTCTCTCTGTTTCTCTCTCTCTCTGTTTTGTAGATGGGGGATCTCACTCTGTTGCCAGTCTGGAGCACGGTGGTGCAATCATGGCTCCCTGCAACCTTGAATATCTGGGCTCAAGTAATCCTCCTGCCTCAGCCTCCCGAGTAGGTGGGACCACAGGTGCATGCCACCATGCCCAGCTGATTTAAAAAAAAAAATTGTAGAGACAGGGTCTCCCTATGTTGCCCAGGCTGCTCTTAAACTCCTGGGCTCAAGTGATCCTCTCATCTCAGCTTCCCAAAGTGCTGGGATTATAGTTGTAAACCACCATACCTGGCCTGTCGTATCTAATCTCTGAACCTAGTCTGAGGTATTCTCTAATGGCATGGTCTCAGCTCACTGCAACCTCCGCCTCCCGGGTTCAAGCAATTCTCCTGCCTCAGCCTCCCAAGTAGCTGGGATTACAGGCGCCTGTATTTTACCGATTACTTGGCTAATATTTTTGTATTTTTAGTAGAGACAGGGTTTCAGATGTTGGCCAGGCTAGTTTTAAACTCCTGACCTCAGGTAATCTGCCCACCTCAGCCTCCCAAAGTGTTGGGATTACAGGTGTGAGCTACTGCGCCCAGCCTAGTCTATGGTATTATTTATTTATTTATTTAGAGACAGAGTTTTGCTCTTGTTGCACAGGCTGGAGTGCAGTGGCATGGTCTTGGCTCATTGCAACCTCCACCTCCCAGGTTCAATGGATTCTCCTGCCTCAGCATCCCAAATAGCTGGGATTACAGGAGCCCACCACCACACCCCTCTAATTTTTGTATTTTTAGTAGAGACGGGGTTTCACCATGTTGGCCAAGCTAGACTCGAACTCCTGACCTCAGGTGATCCACCCGCCTTGGCCTCCCAAAGTGTTGGGATTACAGGTGTGAGCCACCGTGCCTGGCGGTATTCTCTTATTTTTTATTCTGATTGCCTGGCTTTCTGTTCTTATCTTTTCTTTTATTCTTTTTTTTTTTTTTTTTTTTTTGAGACGGAGTCTCACTCTGTTGCCCAGACTGGAGGGCAGTGGTGTGATCTCAGCTCACTGCAACCTCCGCCTCCCGGGTTCAAGGTATTCTCCTGCCTCAGCCTCCTGAGTAGCTGGGACTACAGGCACGCACCACCACACCCAGCTAATGTTTGTATTTTTTGTAGAGATGGGGTTTCACCATGTTGGTCAGGCTGGTCTTGAACTCCTTTTCTCTTTAAAATAATGACTGGGCTGGGCATGGTGGCTCACACCTGTAATCCCAGCACTTTGGGAGGCAGGTGGATCACGAGGTCAGGAGTTCGAGACCATCCTGGCCAACATGGTGAAACCTCGTCTCTACTAAAAATAAAAAAATCAGCCAGGTGTAGTGGCGGGCACCTGTAATCCCAGCTACTTGGGAGGCTGAGGTAGGAGAATCGCTTGAACCTGGCAGTGGAGGTTGCAGTGAGCCAAGATTGTGCCACTGCACCCCAGCCTGGGTAGCAGAGGAAGACTCCATCTCAAAATAAGTCAATCAATAAACAAACAAACTTGCTTTTGCCTTACTCTGTGGATTCACCCCAAATTCTTTCTTGAGTGAGGTCCAAGAACTCACTCTGGATTAGGACACTTTTCTGGTAACCATATGTTTCTACGGCTTGCAACCAAGAGTCCTAACCAATAAACCCTCCTTTTTGAGTGCTCATCTCCCCTATATAGGCCAGAAATAGACCAGACCTATTTCTGCACTCAAATGGAGAGTGGAGGACTGGAAAACCATGGTCTTTTGCTCACAGGTAACAAAATTGAACCCTGGCCTAGAAAAGCTTAGTGGGCACTGGTGATTTTCCTGCTGGCCCAGATACCTGCACAATCTGCAGTGCTGTCCCAAAGTTGGACCCCAAGTTATAGCTTTTTAGTTCACATTCTCACACTCAGCCACTGTTCTCCAAAGCAGGACATGTAAGACTGGCTGGACCCAGAGAGATTTCCAGCCTTAGCCAGATGCCATATGGAAACCAGCTTCTCCACTGAACTCTAGGCCTTTGTTTTGGGCCCTGTTTTCCAACCCAAATGCCCACTTCTTGGTAAATTGTCCTTTGTCAGGGGTACTCTGCTTAACCCAGAAAAATTCTCTGAATTTCAAGTCTTGGGAGTTTTATTTCTGTCCCTACTAAAATGCTCTGGGCTGCTATGCAAATTGGTCCCCCCCTCTCCAGGCCTCCTCATACCAGGGAATCTCTAGGAGATGCTCAGTTTTTATCAAGGATGTTGTCAAAGCTATTTAAATTGTACATTTATAGGATAGTCAGGTGTGGCCACAGGAGGAAAGATAGGAGAGGCTTGTAAAAGAAAGTTTATTATACTCACAGGTCCTAAAGAGGGGGTCACCACACGCCATGCGGAGGTCACTGGGGAATATGCGGGGGTAGTCAGGAGGCAGAACACTGGATGGGAGACAGCTTGGGTCATGGCCTTTATTGAAGTTTCTGAGACAGGGCAGGTTAAACAGTTGAGGAGTGGTGAATTGAGTAATTTTTTTTTTCTTTTTTTTTTCTTGAGACAGGGTCTCACTGTTGCCCAGCCTGGAGTACAGTGGTGCCATCACGGCTCATTGCAGCCTCAATTTCCTGGGTTTAAGTGATTCTCCCATCTCAGCCTCTGAGTAGCTGGGACTACAGACGTGCCACCACACCTGGCTAACTTTTGTTTGGTTTTTGAGACCAAGTTTCACCATGTTGTCCAGGCTGAAATTTTGATAGGCTCTAAGTTAGATGGGTGGCCCCTAGTTGCCTGGTAGCAGGGCCTGGGATGATTAAGGCAAAGGATATTCTCTTCTGGAGTATAAGGGCCAGATAGAGCTGGGATGGCTGTAGATTAGTTAGCCTGTGCATCAAAGGTATGCTCCTGGCTGGTCCCTTAGCTATCTCTTAAGAATTGGCTATCCCTGATAAGGGCAGTCTCTCCCCAGCTGGGAAGATTTTTCAAGATGTTAAAACAGGCTGGGTGCAGTGGCTCACGCCTGTAATCCTAGCATTTTGGGAGGCTGAGGCAGGTGGATCACCTGAGGTCAGGAGTTCGAGACCAGCCTGGCCAACATGGTGAAACCCCACCTCTACTGAAAATACAAAAAATTAGCTGGGCATTGTGGTGGGCGCCTGTAATCCCAGCTACTGGGGAGGCTGAGGCAGGAGAATTGGTTGAACCCGGGAGGAGGAGGTTGCAGTGAGCCGAGATTGTGCATTGCACTCCAGCGTGGGCAACAAGAGTGAAACTCTGTCTCAAAAAAA
>NW_016823127.1:576263-596006 GCF_001698545.2 Rhinopithecus bieti | reverse complement strand
AAAAAAAAAAAAAAAAAAAAATTATTAAAACAGCATACACAGAAAATTTTAAATATACACAATGAATCAAGTAACAAAGCCTTCCTTTCCCTAGGACAAAAGTATGCCTTTATATTTGCATACGAAAATAAGCCATTTAAGTGATTTTGCAGAATGCAGAAAATCTGCTCCTAGATGACTTTATCTCTGCTTATTCAGGGAAGTAGCTTCTGTGATTTTCAAAAGGTAAAAGGAAGAAAAAAAGCTCTTATTTCCCAGTATCCTGCATTGTGAACAATTTCTGCTTGCCAAGTTAGTCTCCCGTTTTCTTTCCATATCCCAGTTCCTATTCCTTTGCACATGCAGTCTCTCAGCTTAACCTTTCCTCTCCCA
Organism: Rhinopithecus bieti; assembly: GCF_001698545.2. Classification (NCBI taxonomy): domain Eukaryota; kingdom Metazoa; phylum Chordata; class Mammalia; order Primates; family Cercopithecidae; genus Rhinopithecus; species Rhinopithecus bieti. Next base: position 595,634 of record NW_016823127.1, on the reverse strand, counting down.
TTTTTAGAATTTTACTTATTTATTTATTTTTTGAGACGGAGACTCGCTCTGTCGCCCAGGCTGGAGTGCAGTGGCACAATCTCAGCTCACTGCAACATCCGCCTCCCGGGTTCATGCGATTTTCCTGCCTCAGCCTCCTGAGTAGCTGGGATTACAGACGTGTGTCACCACGCCCAGCTAATTTCATATTTTTAGTGGAGATGGGGTTTCACTATGTTGGCCAGCCTGGTCTCGAATTTCTGACCTCAAGTGATCCACCCACCTTGGCCTCTCAAAGTGCTGGGATTATAGGTGTGAGCTACCGCACCCAGCAGAATTTTACTTTCTTTAAGGGTCAATCCAAGATTACATTGCTTATGAATTAATGATATAACCATTTGCTCTCTTGTTTTCCTAAATATTAGTCTTTTCTCTTAACTAGTGTACACATTCTTTATGAGTAGGAACCACATTTTCCTTGTTTATTCTTTAGCACTTAACATTAATAATAATTAGTGACTGAATTAATTTCATGAATAATCAAATACCTTTTGTAACAAATGGTACTTTGAATACTTGAATTTTCTTCTTTTTCCTTCTTTTTTTTTTTGAGACAGGGTGTCAGTCTGCGACCCAGGCTGGAATGCAGTGGCTCTATCTTGGCTCAATGCAACCTCTGCCTCCCGGGCTCCAGCGATCCTCCCACTTCAGCTTCCTGAGTAGCTGGGACCACAGGCACACACCACCATGCCTGGCTAATTTTTTTGCATTTTTTGTAGAGATGGGGTTTTGCCATATTGCCCAGGCTGATGTTCAAACTCCTGGGCTCAAGCAATTCATTCTCCTTGGCCTCCCAAAGTGCTGGGATTATAGGTGTGAGCCACTACACTCAACCCTGGAATTTTCATGTAAGTTAATGCAACATTAAAGTCTATAAAGATTGAAGTCTATAAAACTTTTCATTGTATATTATCATTAGTATTTTAATTTTTACATATTTTCACCACGCATGCATTTTGAAAACAAGATTTTTTTTTGTTTAACAATCAAAAAAATATCTTTTACACATTTCTAAGACTTGTAATCGGAAATTTTACATTCAAATTAATTTTAACATTAAAAATATATATATATATATATTTGAGACGGAGTCTCACTCTGTCACTTAGGCTAGAGTGCAGTGGCACCATCTTGGCTTGCCGCAATTTCTGCCTCCCAGGTTCAAGTGATTCTCTTACCTCAGCCTGCAGAGTAGCTGGGATTACAGGCACATGCCACTGAGCTTGGCTAATTTTTGTATTTTTAGTAGAGATGGGGTTTCTCCACGTTGGCCAGGCTGGTCTTGAACTCTTGACATCAAGTGATCCACCTGCCTCGGTCTCCCAAAGTGATGGGATTACAGGTGTGAGCCACCACGCCCAGCCATAAATACATTTTTAAAAAGTAATTTCTGCTTGTCAAAGTCAAATGATTTAAAATTTGGCTTACTTTAATGTTTGTTTTCTGTTGCTATAAAGGTGAATATGCAGTTTGGCATTATAAATAGAAAGAGCTTTTTTCTTATGGAAAAACATCCAGCTCTGTAAGTCAGTGGCACTATACCCTAGAAAAATGGTGAAGGCAAAGTCCTTAGGAGAATGGGGCATTTCTGAACTCTTAGACTTTCCATCTGCTTAGTGGCTCACTTTGAAAAGTGAAAGGGAGAGCATCACGTACCCCTTTCCCAACAACTAGTTTTCCATAGGTATATATACATACACAGAATGAGAGAATTTCAGTAGGTACATATATCTACTATATATGTGAGGTATACACACACACACACGCACGCACACACACATATATACATATCCCTGAATTTACATACAATGTGTAGTTATCACAAATCAAGGACTTTTAAGATAAATATAAGATTTAAATATCTTTTGCTGACTTTCCTTTAGTAACATGCGGGAAAAAACCTCTATTTTAAGATGTGAAATTGGAGACTGCTTTTCCATTTCTTCAGCTCCTAATAAGCACTAAGAAGCGATTTGCATCAATTCACCACCTACTCCTTGGCATCCCCAATTCCTCCAGCAGTTATTGCGAAGGTGGCTTCATTTTCAGGCATCTCAGGACTAACAGAATACAAGGGAACAGAAGTTTATAAAAAGCTCTATTTCTATAAATACTATATTCAAGTCACAGGCATTATGCTCCCATCAGTCTGAGTCTCCAGAGACATCTGAGAGTTGGTACAACCAAATGTGGCCTACAGAACTTACCCACAAGTATTATTAACCCTCACAAACATTTATTGAGCAACTTCTATATATAGAGTTCTGAATGTCAAGAAAAATCACCCCAAATTTGGAAACAGGTGAAAGGATAACTGGGTGTTTATTTATTTATTTATTTTAATTTTTTTTTTTTTTTTGAGATGAAGTCTTGCTCTTGTCCCCCAGGCTGGAGTGCAATGGCGAGATCTCAGCTCACTGCAACCTCTGCTTCCTGGGTTCAAACAATTCTCCTGCCTCAGCCTCCCGAGTAGCTGGGATTACAGGCACCCGCCACCACGCCCGCCTAATTTTCGTATTTTTAGTAGAGATGGGGTTTCACCATGTTGACCAGGCTGGTCTCGAACTCCTGACCTCAGGCGATCTGCCTGTCTCAGCCTCTCAAAGTGCTGGGATTACAGGCGTAAGCCACTGCGTCTGGCCAACTGGGTATTCTTTTAGCATAGTGTCAGGCATTGTATAGCAGCCCCTTAGGGGTTTATCTGATTCTATAGGGGTATGCACCTTTCTCATGGCTAGACTAATGTAGAAGCAAACTGTAAAAGACTTTGAAATAAATTAAAAGATTACTGAGTACCTTCTGTGGAAACATAGGTTGTCTAGCACATCCTCCCAGGTTATCCAATTTTTTTTTTTTTTTTGAGACAGAGTCTCTCTCTGTCACCCAGGCTGGAGTGCAGTGGCGCAATCTTGGCTCACTGCAACCTCCGCCTCACGGGTTTAAGCAATTCTCCTGCCTCAGCCTCCTGAGGAGCTGGGACTACAGGGGCCCACCACCACACCTGGCAAATTTTTGTATTTTTAGTAGAGACGGGGTTTCACCTTGTTGGTCAGCCTGGTTTCGAACTCCTGACCTACCTGCCTTGGCCTCCCAAAGTGCTGGGGGATTACAGGTGTGAGCCACCGCACTCGGCCCCCATGTTATCCAATTCTGTGAGGGCTGTATGCCTTCCATTGTCTTTGATCTATTTTATAACTCCATAAGTTGTAGAGAACTATGAGTAGTGCAAATTATTTTGTCCAGAGAGATGTAAATCGTGTAAAGCGGAATGCAATTGATTATTTTCCTATAGATATTGACTCATTTTTCATCAATTTATATTTCATTTTGTTAGAGTAGGTAGTTAGGCAGACATGAGCAGGGAAGGAGAGCCCCCTACCCCACCAGGAATGTAATACAACCATCAGGTGATGGTCAGGTGGTTGTTAAACTGTCTCTTTAAAATAATAGGCTGGGTGTGGTGGCTCACACCTGTAATCCCAGCACTTTGGGAGGCTGAGGTGGGTGGATCAGTTGACATCAGGAGTTCGAGACCAGCCTGGCCAACATGGTGAAACCCCCTCTCTATTAAAAATACAAAAATTAGCTAGGCATGGTGGTGGGTGCCTGTGATCCCAGTTACTCAGGAGGCTGAGGCAGAAGAATTGCTTGAACCCAGGAGGCGGAGGTTGCAGTGAGCCGAGATCGTGCCACTGCACTGTAGCCTGGGCAAAAGAGGGAGACTCCATCTCAAAAAAAAAAAAAAATTATTTCAGTATTCCTTTGATTGACTACAATGTTCATTTGAATCACGGGTTTCCTCCTTAATTCAAGGGTTGAATAAAATCTTTGATACATGTTCATTTTATATTTATTTGCAAGAAAGTCAAGTTTTTAATTTTTTTAAAAATTATACTTTAGCAGGTACTAGACCCTATAGATTGTACAAAAGAGACACAATCTTTACTTTTAAGATGTCTAACAGGTGAGCTAAGACATATGACTAGATGAAACCATTGAGTTCGACGAAGTACATTTGTATTTTGGGGTGTTTTTTGAGACAAAGTCTCTGTTGCCCAGGCTGGAGTGCAGTGGCACAATCTTGGCTCACTGTAACTTCCCCCTATTGGGTTCAAGCGATTCTCCCGCCTTAGCCTCCTGAGTAGCTGGGATTACAGGCACCCACCACCATGCCCGGCTAATTTTTGTATTTTTAATAGAGACGGGGTTTCGCCATGTTGGCCAGGCCGGTCTTGAGCTCCTGACCTCAGGTGATCCACCTGCATCGGCCTCCCAAAGTGCTGAGATTACAGGCATGAGCCATTGCACCTGGCCCAATGAAGTACATTTGTCACAAATTTTTAGAGCTTGCCAAAGCTCCATAAAACAGCATTTTGGTAGTGGGAGCCTGTAATCCCAGCTACTGGGGAGACTGAGGCAGGAGAATGGCATGAACACGGGAGGCGGAGCTTGCAGTGAGCAGAGACTGCGCCAATGCACTCCAGCCTGGGCTACAGAGCAAGACTCTGTCTCAAAAAACAAAAAACATAGCATTTATGGGCCAGGTGCAGTGGCTCATGCCTGTAATCCCAGCACTTTGGGAGGCCAAGGTGGGAGAATCACCTGAGGTTGGGAGTTCGAGACCAGCCTGACCAACATGGAGAAACCCCATCTCTACTAAAAATACAAAATTAGCGGGCGTGGTAGTGCATGCCTGCAATTCCAGCTACTTGAGAGGCTGAGGCAGGAGAATCTATTGCAGTGAGCCAAGATCACTCCATTGCACTCCAGTCTGGGCAACAAGAGCGAAACTCCTTCTCAAAAACAAAATCAACAACAGGCCAGGCGCAGTGGCTCATACCTGTAATCCCAGCACTTTGGGAGGCTGAGGCGGGTGGATCACGAGGTCAAGAGATCAAGACTATCCTGGCTAACACAGTGAAACCCCGTCTCTACTAAAAATGCAAAAAAAATTAGCTGGGCGTGGTGGTGGGCACCTGTAGTCCCAGCTACTTGGGAGGCTGAGGCAGGAGAATGGCATGAACCAGGAGGCAGAGCTTGCAGTGAGCCGAGATCGCACCACTGCTCTCCAGCCTGGGCGACAGAGCGAGACTCCATCTCCAAACAAACAAAACAACAACAACAACAACAAAAATGTAGCATTTATGTATTATAATCTTCAACAGAGACAGATGGTGAAAAACAAAATGGTCGGAACAAAAACCATCTTAGATGGGGGAACTGATTATTTAATATTTATTCAATAATAATACATAATAAGTACTACTGTGATTCATAGCAAACACCAGATTAAGAGCTCATCTGATCTTTAGGGAGCAGCTTTTCCCTCTCTAGGGTAGAGTTACTGCAAATCTTTGCTTTGTGGCTTGGGGTTGATCAGTCAGTCACAAATATGACACATCTACCATGTCCCAGGAACTGGGAATACCCCGGTGAGGAAGCAAACCCTTAGGATTACTGTCTAGAGGGGATGACATATGTTATACAAATCATTACCAATAAAATGAAAGTAAGTTCCTTGAGGGCATGAACTAGTCTTTTTGTTTTGTTCACTGCTTTATCCCAAGAACCTAGAACAGCTAACATGTAGTAGTTTTCTCTGTAAAATTTATTAAATCTGGCCGGGCACGGTGGCTCAAGCCTGTAATCCCAGCACTTTGGGAGGCCGAGACGGGCGGATCACAAGGTCAGGAGATCGAGACCATCCTGGCTAACATGGTGAAACCCCGTCTCTACTAAAAAAATACAAAAAACTAGCCGGGCGAGGTGGCAGGCGCCTGTAGTCCCAGCTACTCACACCTATAGTCCCAGCACTTTGGGTGGCCAAGGTGGGAGAATTGCTTGAGCCTAGGAGTTTGAGACCAGTTTGGGCAACATGGCAAAACCCCGTCTCTACACACACACACACACACACACACACACACACACACACACAAAGAATAAAAAAAATTTACCTATCATAAATCTTGGCAATTCTGAGCTCTCCTCTTCCTTTTCGCAAGCTTATTCTTGTTGTTGAAGCATGAGCCAGAATGTGTCCCCCAATGGGTTTTTTGGGATCTGCCTGAAAGCTGAATTAATAAAATACCTTTTCAGGTTTCATCATATGGAATATATATGGCAATATCTGCAATTACAAGGCAATTTTTCTGTGGTGGATGTCAGGAGTTGGAGTAAGTGTATATTCTAAACAAGCAGAGGCTTGTTCATAAACTAAGGAGTGGGGTGAGTTTTGGAGCTGCTATATACCCCACCTAGTCTAGGCTTCTGAGATTCCTATGATAAATAGTTTATATTTTGTTTGACTTTTTTCTTTTTTTTTTGAGACTGAGTCTAGCTCTGTCGCCCAGGCTGGAGTGCAGTGGTGTGCTCTCGCTCACTGCAACCTCCGCCTCCTGGGTTCAAGCAATTCTCCCGCCTCAGCCTCCCAGGTAGCTAGGATTACAGGCGCCCACCACCACGCCCAGCTAATTTTTTGCATTTTTAGTAGAGCCAAGGTTTCACTGTGTTGGCCAGGCTGGTCTTGAACTCCTGACCTCGTGATCTGCCCGCCTCGGCCTCCCAAAGTGCTGGGGTTATAAGCGCGAGCCACCACGCCCAGCCTGACTTTTAAAAATGAGATTACTGGCCGGGCGAGGTGGCTCACGCCTGTAACCCCACCACTTTGGGAGGCCGAGGTGGGTGGATCACCTGAGGTTGGGAGTTCAAGATCAGCTTCACCAAGATGGAGAAACCCTGTCTCTACCAAAAATACAAAATTAGCTGGGTGTGGTGGCACATGCCTGTAATCCCAGCTACTCAGGAGGCTGAGGCAGGAGAATCGCTTGAACCTGAGAGGTGGAGGTTGTGGTGAGCCGAGATCGCACCATTGCACTCCAGCCTGGGTAACAAAAGCAAGACTCCGTCTCAAAAAATAAATAAATAAATAAAAAATAAAGCACACTACATGGTAATTTTAAATGTATGGGTCTTATTCCCCAACTATACTCTAAATCTCTGTTCATCTTTGAAACTCCAGTGCCTGGAAAAGTGCCTATAATATACAGGGTACTCCATAAATATTGTGGAATGAATACAGAGATGACAATTTGGGACTCCCTAGTCTAGGTCCTTCTTGGACACAGATTTGTGTCATATCTTCAAAACTGTAATTCAGGAAACTTTTGAAGAGTGTTCTGACAGAGGCAAATATAAAAGAAGATAGATTCCCCCAGTTGAAGCACCATGCCTCCCATGCCATTATAGATAACCTAAACAAGACTGGGAAGCTAGAGCTTCTAGATGTGCAGTCATGATTTTTCTTCTTAGCAAACTATTGTTTGCTGTTACTAGTGTGGTACCTGATATGCAAAAAAGAATAGAGACAATTGTCATTACTGTAGGTGAAGAGCCTGAATGTTAAGAACACTATTTCCAAAAGGAGATGATTTTGAATCACCCAAATGGGGAAATAAATTATAGCATTTGCAAAAGGGCAAAGAGAACATATAGGAATGAGGCTGGGCACAGTGGCTCACGCCTGTAATCCCAGCCCTTTGGGAGACTGCGGCAGGTGGATCCCTTGAGCCCAGGAGTTCAAGACCAGTCTGGACAACATGGTAAAACCCCATCTCTACAAAAAATACAAAAATTAGCTGGGCAGGGTGGTGCATGCCTGTAGTCCTGGCTACTCAGGAGGCTGACGCAGGAAGATCTCTCGAGTCCAGGAAGTTGAGGCTGCAGTGAGTCGTAATTGTGCCACTGCACTCCAGTCACTCCAGCCTGGGTGACAGAGCAAGACCCTGTCTCAAAAATAAAATAAAATACACAAAATAAAAGAAAAAAAAGAAAAAGAAAGATATTATGGGGATAAAAAAGTCTAACAAATGATTCATAAACTAAGAAGTTATACTTAATCAAAATAGGCTGTGACATAGCAGCCTTAGCTCCAGGAGAATATCAAGCCAATTCAAATTTTGTTTGTTTGATATAATCCATAGGTTAAAAAGAAAGGAAAACAAACAAATTTTGTTTGTTCCACTAAGGTGTTCGGGATTTTGTGTCAAATTTATGGATTTTTTTTTTTTTTTTTTTTTGAGATGGAGTCTTGCTCTGTTGCCCAGGCTGGAGTGCAGTGCCGTGATCGCGGCTCACTGCAATCTCCACCTCCCGGGTTCAAGTGATTCTCCTGGCTTAGCCTCCTGAGTAGCTAGTAGTAGATTACAGGCGCATGCCACCACGCCCGGCTAATTTTTGTATTTTTAGTAGAGATGGGGTTTCACCATGTTAGTCAGGCTGGTCTTCAACTACCTGACCTCATGATCTGCCCGCCTCAGCCTGCCAAAGTGCTGGGATTACAGGCATGAGCCACAACCACGCCTGGCCAAATTTATGGCTCTTAACCTTTCTTGTAGGTCACTAACACTTTGATAATTTAATAAAAACATTCCACCCCCCAAAAAAAAGGCACATATACGCACATACAAAAATTTTTGTGTAAGTCTAGGAAATTCATAACCCTTTCTCTGGTGTACATGGGTATTAATAATAATAATAACTAAGATTTACTGAGTCCTTGCTATGTGGCAGACATTCTTCTAAGTCATCAAATTTTTCCCTTTGCTTGAATTCCATATCTAGTAAATAATTTCAGATCAAAATTTGGATTCCTATTGCGGTCTACTTACAGGGAGATAATGTGCTGGTCACATGAATCTCGAATGTAGTTACATTTTCATTATCAATAAACTGGCCCCCTGGTTCTTCATTCAGTCTCATGAGCTTGATTAATGTGTGTCTGCCCCCAAGAAACAGATTGGTTCTTAGTAGGCTGACCAAATCAAACCTCTGCCTGCAAGGCTGAGGGCTCTGGACTATGGTCGATTCACTGGAAAAATGGATACATCCCTGCAAAACCTCTCACGTGACAGCATACCAGCCATTCCCCAGGCAGAAGCAGTCTTGATATACTGTGTGTTGTATGAGCTCTGGAGTTAGACCTGGGTTCAAATTCTGGCTTTTTAGCCATATGACTTGAAGAAAATTGTTTAACCATTCTAAATCTCTGTTTCTTCTTTTGTTATTATTTTTTTTAGATGGCATCTTTCTCTGCCGCCCAGGCTAGAGTTCAGTGCCAGGATCTCAGCTCACTGCAGCCTCCGCCTCCCGAGTTCAAGCGATTCTTCTGCCTCAGCCTCTGGAGTAGCTGGGACTACAGGCGCCTGCCATCACGCCTGGCTAATTTTTGTGTTTTCAGTAGAGACAAAGATTCACCATGTTGGCCAGGCTGGTCTTGAACTCCTGACCTCAAGTGATCCACCCACCTCGGCCTCCCAAAGTGTTGGGATGAGAGGTGTGAGCCACTGCACTGGACCTCCTCCTTTTTTTTTTTTTTTTTTCTTTGAGATGGAGTCTTGCTGTGTCACCCAGCTGGAGTGCAGTGGCACAATCTCAGTTCACTGCAAACTCTGCCTCCCGGGCTGAGGCCTCCCAAGTAGCTGGGATTTTGCCATGTTAGTCAGGCTGGTCTCGAACTCCTGACCTCAGGTGATCCGCCTGCCTGAGCCTCCCAAAGTGCTGGGATTACAGGTGTGAGTCACCATGCCCTCCTTATTTCTTCATTTTTAGTGGGGGATAATAACTGTAATAGTTGTAAAATAAAATGAAATAATTCGGGTAAGGCATAAGTCCGGTGACTACAATTATTTACATGCTTTCCTAATCCTGACTTAAACATTTATTACCTATATTACCTTGGGCTACCTTTATGAACCTCAGTTTCTTTCACTATAAAATGAGAATAAAAAGACTTTACCTCTTAGGGCATTGTGAGGATTCAAGATATATTGAATCTTTTTTTTTTTGAGACAGAGTCTCACTCTGTCACCCAGGCTAGAGTGCAGTGTCACGATCTCGGCTCATTGCAACCTCCACCACCCAGGCTGAAGTGATTCTCCTGCCTCAGCCTCCTGAGTAGCTGGGACTGCAGGTGTGTGCCACCACACTGAGCCAATTTTTTTGTATTTTTAGGATATGGAGTTTCACCATGTTGGCCAGGATGGTCTCAAACTCCTGACCTTAAATGATCCGCCCTCCTTAGCCTCCCAAAGTGCTGGGATTACCGGTGTGAGCCACTGCACCCGGCCTGAATCTTGAATAGTATACATAAAAGCCTCCTATGTGCCAGGAACTGTACTTGTTCACTTACATATATTTGTTCTATCCTTACGGCAATCTTGGCACATAAGAGATCCTCGATAAAAGATAATTATTGGCTGGGCACAGTGGCTCACACTTGTAATCCCAGCACATTGGGAGGCCAAGGTGGGCAGATCGCTTGTTTGATCCCTTGGAGGCCCACGAGTTTGAGACTAGGCTGGCAACAGGGTGAAACCCTGTCTCTACAAAAAATACAAAAAATGAGCTCGGTGTGGTGGCATGTGCCTGGTTCTGTGCTGTCTTGGAGGCTGAGGTGGGAGGATCGCTTGAGCCTGGGAGTCCAAGGCTGCAGTGAGCTAAGATCATGCCACTGCACTCCAGCCTGGGCAACAGAGACACTGTCTCAAAAATTAAACTAAACTAAACAAAACCAAAATAATACATAGGATAACTATTATTTAACTAAACAGTCACTCTGTCAGTGAAAAGTAGACCAGGAAACTTTTCTTTAAGTTTCTTTGAACTTCCTGACTATTACAGCAGTTATAACCAAGTCTTGAGGTGAAGTACAAGAAGGTGTAATAGCATTCCACATTCTTTTATAGGGCTTTAATTTTCTTCTATTTCTGACCAAGCAAAAACAGCTTCAGAAAACCACCTACAACCCTCCTTGAGCCTATCATCTTATTTCCTCTTCTTTTATATTTTCTGCTCTTCTTCTCTCTTCCTTTTGTCAGGGAACTGGGGAGTATGGCGAGGAGGAGGAAGAGATGGAGGTGGATATTAGTAATAAAGAGGGGATGAGAATATTTCATTTCTCCCCCTCTGGTTGAACAGGATATGGCATATTACACTGTTGAGGGTAAGACCCAAAGCAGCCTGACCTGGCAATGTCAAATTAGGATGCTGGAGTCATGAAACATATAGAGTTATGGTATAGGATGGGGAGGATGGTACAGTGAGGTTCAAGTAGCATTAACTTTGATGTCAAAGATACCTGGGTTCAAATTCTGTCTCCCACATTTTTAAATTCTGGGATTGGGCAAGCACTAAGTGTCCGAGCCTCTGTTTCCATCTTTATAAATTAGGAATAATCATCATGCCTACCTTAATACTGATTGGGCATGAGCAAGGGCAAGCTTGAGGGACAATAAGTACTCCTGGTGCTTTTTACTTGCTAAGGAGTGAGGTTACAGATGGCATTTTCCAGAAGTGGTCCATTGAGGAGACAAAGATTGAACTTGCCCAAGAATGAGGAGGCTTTTTTTGAGATGGAGCCTTGCTTTGTCACCCAGGCTAGAGTGCAGTGGCAGGATCTCGGCTCACTGCAACCTCCACCTCCTGGGTTCAAGCAATTCTCCCTGCCTTAGCCTCCCAAGTAGCTGGATTACAGGAACCCGCCACCACACCAGGCTAATTTTTGTATTTTTAGTAAAGATGCAGTTTCGCCATGTTGGCCAGGCTTGTGTCGAACTCCTGACCTCAGGTGATCCACCTGCCTCAGCCTCCCAAAGTGCTGGGATTACAGTTGTGAGCCATGCCCGGCAGGGGAGGCTTTGAGATTTTGGGAAGATGGGGGAAAGGGGAGTACCGCCAAAGGAGAAGAATTTTGAGGAAAGAGAAGAGATGGTTAAAAAAAAAAAGGACATGCTTAAGAAGTTTCGTTAAGTAATTCTCCCCTCTGTCTTCTTCCAAAATATGCAGAAAAATATATACTTTTTTCAACATTTTAAAGATGGAATTCTGGGTTCTTTTTTTGTTGGGGAGGTGAGATGGGGAGGGATTCAACAACATACTGAGATTGGCTTCACAAAAACAGGGAGGTCCAAGGAGGCTGTGAGTTACATTGGGTCACATGATAATTAGATAAGATGATGCATAAAAGCACCTGGCACATGGTAAGTAATCAATAAATACAAATTAATTTTGAGAGGGAGGAAAATGAAGTTCCAATAGTTCAAATCACTTGTACAAGGTCACCATGCTAGTGACCCTGGTTTAATGTTTTTTCTCTAATCATATTGCCTGTTAATTTATGCTAATGATGTTGGATCAGAAGGTGACATCCTTAGGATGGGTGTGGTGGCTCACACCTGTAATCCCAGCACTTTGGGAGGCCGAGGCAGGTGGATCGCCTGAGATCAGGAGTTCAAGACCAGCCTGGACAACATGGTGAAACCCTGTCTCTACTAAAAATACAAAAATTAGCCAGGTGTGGTGGAGTGCTCCTGTAATCCCAGTTACTCAGGAGGCTGAGGCAGGAGAATCTCTTGAACCTGGGAGGCAGAGGTTGCAGTGAGCCAAGATCATGCCACTGCACTCCAGCCTGGGCAACAACAAACAAACAAAAAGAAGGTGACATCCTTAATAAACTGACTGTACATTTATAAGACTGCCAATGTTCTAAGGTGATTTTTTGTTTTCCTAAAACAAATACACAAATGAAGTAGGTGGCAACATCACAGTCTTATTTGTTGTTCATCTTGTTATTTGCCCCAGTGTGAGACTTTATGGGCTGATATTTTGACTTTTTTTTTTTTTTTGAGACGGAGTCTGGCTCTGTCGCCCAGGCTGGAGTGCGGTGGCCGGATCTCAGCTCACTGCAAGCTCCGCCTCCCAGGTTTACTCCATTCTCCTGCCTCCGCCTCCCAAGTAGCTGGGACTACAGGCGCCCGCCTCGTCGCCCGGCTAGTTTTTTGTATTCTTTAGTGGAGACGGGGTTTCACCGTATTAGCCAGGGTGGTCTCGATCTCCTGACCTTGTGATCCGCCCGTCTCGGCCTCCCAAAGTGCTGGGATTACAGGCTTGAGCCACCGCGCCCGGCCGATATTTTGACTTTTTATCTCCAAGTCTTCATCAACTAGATCATTACAGTTCTAAAGTCTGTATTTGTAAGCCTCATCTAGGAGCTACTCCTCTTGCTGTATTGTATGGCAGCTCCTTGCCTCTATAACTTCGTTCCTTTTTAATACGATGTGCGATCAAGTATAATACATGGTATATAAGCCTCAATTACTGTCAGGGTACTTGTGGACTCATACCAATTATAGTGATATTTCCCTGACAGGCCCCAGAGGAGCTGCAGCTTGGAGTTTCTAAACACTGAGAAACAAAGATATTTTCTTTATGGGAGGTTTCCTAATAGCATTTAAAATCTTTTAGTTTAAAATTGTCCTTTTTTCCCCCATTTAGCTGTGGCAACTTTTATGCTTTATATAAAGACAAGCATTTAATTTGTATTGTTATAATTTAATATACTTTATTAACATACCAATTATAGTGAACCTTGTTTCCTAACAATTCAGCTAGGTGGAGGAGACGATGTTTCACAGTTGACTTACCCAGTAAAAATACTAGCCTTTGTTACTTTGTCTAGCACTTTACTTAGCTTCTTCATTTTCAGTCTGCTCCCAATTCCAACTCCCTCTTCAATTATCTGTCACCTCTCCATTTCTTTGTCTTATTGGAATTAATTCAAAATTGTTTTACTCTTTTTGAAACTTTCTACAAATATAAGAAAAATGATCTAATTTCCACTGATTTCCTTTGCCTTCTAACTCTAGAGTGACAGTTTTGGCCTCTTCAATGCTCCCTCCCGACACCTGAAGAAAGAACATTGCTCTTTAACTTGTACTGTTTTATTTGAATGCAACCCACTTCCTCCCTCTGAGCCAATGAGTCATTTTCTCTTTTAAAGTCAGCCTTAAAATCTTCCATTTCTCTTCAGTTTAAAATTATTCTCTTTGTAAAGCACTTCATGTCCTGTGTATGAAAGTCACCCTATAAAACAGATGATTGCCTTAACCACTCAACTGCTATACTATAGACACTATAGACAACGTGTGACTTACCAAGACTAAACTTTTGAGTTGAATGGACATCATTTATTTTCCTTCTTGCTTTTTTTTTTTTTTTTGAGACAGAGTCTCACTCTGTCACCCAGGCTGAAGTACAGGGGTGAGATCTCAGCTCACTGCAATCTCCCCTCCCGGGTTCAAACGATTCTTCTGCCTCAGCCTCCTGAGTAGCTGGGATTACAGGCACGTGTCTTTACACCCAGCTAATTTTTATATTTTTAGTAGAGACGGGGTTTCGCCGTGTTGGCCAGGCTGGTCTTGATCTCCTGACCTCGTGATCCACCTGCCTTGGTCTCCCAAAGTGCTGGATTACAGGAGTGAGCCACCGCACCCAGCCACAATAATTCTTTTTTTTTTTTTTGAGACAGCTTTTCACTCTCTTGCCCGGGCTGGAGTGTAGTGGTGCAAACATGGCTCACTGCAGCCTTGACCTCCCAGGCTCAAGCAATCCTCCTGCCTCAGCCTCCTAGCAAGTAGCTAGGACTACCGGCATTTGCCACCATGCTTGGCTAATTTTTTAATTTTTTGTAGAGATAAGGTCTCTCTATGTTGCCCAGGCTCCTGGACTCAAGCAGTCCTTCTGCCTCAGCCTCCCAAAAAGCTGGGATTACAGGTGTGAGCCACCATGCTTGGCCGAGGCCAGGATTTTTGTCTTTTTTGTTCACTAGTGAATTCTCAGAATATTGTTACATAGCAGATTTTCAATAAATATTCATTGAGTGAATAAATGATTGATTTCCCCTCCTCAATCTTTTTAACTTGCTTAATACCATTTGAGTAGTTAATATTTTTCATAGGAATCTCTTGTAACTAAGTAGAAAATACTTATAAAAGGGTCTTGAGGCCAAGTGCGGTGGCTCATGCTTGTAATCCCAGCACTTTGGGAGGCTAAGGCGGACGGATCACGAGGTCAGGAGATTGAGACTATCCTGGCTAACTCAGTGAAACCCCATCTCTACTAAAAACACAAAAACAAAATTAGCCAGGTGTGGTGGTGGGCGCCTGTAGTTCCAGCTACTAGGGAGGCTGAGGTGAGAGAATGGCGTGAACTGGGGAGGCGGAGCTTGCAATGAGCCGAGATCACGCCATTGCACTCCAGCCTGAGTGACAGAGCGAGACTCTGTCTCAAAAAAAAAAATAAAGGGCCTTGAAAAGTGATAGATAGATATCAAACTGCAAAAGATCAAGCAAAAGGTTAAGGGTAAGTTTGGAAAATGCCTAAAGAGAGACACATTCGTTTCAATACAATTTACAGAATTTACTCCAGCATATCAAACATCTTTTTATATATATATGTCAATGATTCATTTAATCTGCTACCACATGATGTATTGCTTCTGTTTTAAAGTAATAGCACTTTGTATTGCAACCATCAGAGTAATAATTTATTTATTCTAATTAATTTAGGCAAGAATCTTCAATGGATGCTAATATAAATACATGAAAGCTGATTGCAGAGCAAGATATTTACACAGTCTTAAATTATCACCCCACAAATTACTAATTAAATACAAAAGGGAATTTTTGTAATTTTACAATGGAGACCTCATGTGAATATCATTTTAATCATATGATCAGAATTAACATCACTAATAATGGGACAAACTGCCATCATGTGCCTCCTGATATGATATACTGAGAAGGGCTTAATATTGCTTATGTAGTTTTCCTGTCCAAATGTTTAACATTTTAAACAATGAAGAAAAAAATCAACTTCAAATTGAGGGACATTGCAAAACAGCCTGTGTTCTACAAAAATGTCAGTGCCATAAAAGTCTAACAAAGGTTGAAGAGGTGTTCTGATTAAAGGAGACTAAAGAGACATGACAGTTACATGCAGTGCATGTTCTTTAATTGATCCTGAATTGAATGCAAAACAAAAAAACCCCAACAACTATAAAGGACATTATTGGGGCAATTGGAGACACTTGAATACAATTGTATATTAGATAACATTATTATGCCAATGTTAGAATTTCTGAATGTGATAATTGTATTGTGGCTATGTAGAAGAACATCATTCTTAGAAGAGATATGCTGAAGTATTAAGAGGTGAAGTGTCATGATGTCTGCAAATAATTTTCCGTGGTTCAGAAGAAACTTCTCAAATGACTCAACAAAAAATACATATACAGGCTGGGTGTGGTGGCTCACACCTGTAATCCTAACACTTTGGGAGGCTGAGGTGGGTGAATCACCTGAGGTCAGGAATTCGAGACCAGCCTGGCCAACATGGTGAAACTCTGTCTCTATTAAAAATTTAAAAATTGGCCGGGTGCGGTGGCTCAAGCCTGTAATCCCCGCACTTTGGGAGGCCGAGACGGGTGGATCACAAGGTCAGGAGATCGAGACCATCCTGGCTAACACAGTGAAACCCCGTCTCTACTAAAAAAAATACAAAAAAAAAAAAACTAGCTGGGCGAGGTGGCGGGCGCCTGTAGTCCCAGCTACTTGGGAGGCTGAGGCAGGAGAATGGCGTGAACCCGGGAGGTGGAGCTTGCAGTGAGCTGGGATCCGGCCACTGCACTCCAGCCTGGGCGACAGAGTGAGACTCCGACTCAAAAAAAAAATTAAATAAA
This sequence comes from Rhinopithecus bieti, assembly GCF_001698545.2. Classification (NCBI taxonomy): domain Eukaryota; kingdom Metazoa; phylum Chordata; class Mammalia; order Primates; family Cercopithecidae; genus Rhinopithecus; species Rhinopithecus bieti. The sequence goes on along the minus strand of NW_016823127.1, from coordinate 579,022 downwards.
ATAAAAATAAAAAAATTAGCCAGGCGTGGTGACCCTCCAGCTACTCGGGAGGCTGAGGCAGGAGCATCACCTGAGCCTGGGAGGCAGAGGTTGCAGTGAGCAGAGATGGTGCCACTGCATTGCAGCTTGGGTGACAGAGTGAAACTTTGTCTCATAAAAAAAAAAAAAGAAAAAAGAAAAGAAAAAAAAAATTTTAAAAGCATTATCATGAATTTAGATTTGTTTTGCTTTGTTTGAGACAGTCTTGCTCTGTCTCCCAGGCTGGAGTGCAGTGGTGTGAATTTAGGATTATTTTGATTGCTTATTCAGACACATAATGCTCAAAATTTGTTATGGTGGCAACAAACCTTTCTTTGATTTTTCTATTTTTATTATCCTACTTTAGCTCTCTGTGTCTTTCTTTTTTTTTTTCTTTTCGTTTTTGTTTTGAGACGGAGTCTCGCTCTGTTGCTCAGGCTGGAGTGCAGTGGCACTATCTCGGTTCACTGCAAGCTCCGCCTCCCGGGTTCACGCCATTCTCCTGCCTCAGCCTCCTGAGTAGCTGGGACTACAGGCGCCGCCACCTCGCCCGGCTAGTTTTTTGTATTTTTTTAGTAGAGACAGGGTTTCACCATGTTAGCCAGGATGCTCTCGATCTTCTGACCTCGTGATCCGCCCGTCTCGGCCTCCCAAAGTGCTGGGATTACAGGCTTGAGCCACCGCGCCCGGCCTCTGTGTCTTTCTATTCACTGCCGTGTTTCAGAGCCATCAATAGTTATGTCATGTGCACAACACTTCAACAAATTCTGAATATGCCTGGTGTGAACTGAAATTCTTTTTCTTCAAACAGGAGACTTCTCCCCTAGGGCCTCTGATAAATATAGCTCATGTATATCCTGTAGAAAGATGACTTTTTTGTTTTATGAGTGGTTTTATTGCACTGATAAGCTGCAATATTAGTTTTTATTTCCCTAGGATCTATTTCTTATCATCCTCCTATACCCCTTTAGCCCTAGACCAAAGAGAAGCCCAAAGTACTGCTGAAAATGGTTAAAGTATGGCTTTATTCTATAAAGAACTAGAGAAAAATAGATTGTGGATATCAAGTGATATTTACAATTATGAAGTAATATACGCTGTGCAATATAGTGATTTTTTTTTTTTTGAGATGGAGTTTTGCTCTTGTTGCCCAAGCTGGAGTGTAATGGTGTGATCTTGGCTCACTGCAACCTCTGCCTCCTGGGTTCAGGTGATTCTCCCACCTCAGCCTCCCGAGTAGCTGGGATTACAGGTGTACACCACCATGCCCAGCTAATTTTTGTATTTTTAGTAGAGATGAGACTTCACCATCTTGGCCAGGCTGGTCTCGAACTCCTGACCTCAGGTAATCCACCCATCTCGGCCTCCCAAAGTGTTGGGATTACAGGCGTGAGCCCCTGCGCCCGGCAATAAAGTCATTTGTGATATATTTGTGTCCACATAAAGACTACTGATTTTGAAATTCTTTTCTTTCTTTCTTTTTTTTTTTTGAGATGGAGTCTTGCTCTGTTGCCCAGACAGGAGTTCAATGGCATGATCTTGGCTCACTGCAACCTCTGCCTCCCACGTTCAAGTGATTCTTCTGCCTCAGCCTCCTGAGTAGCTGGGATTACAGGTGTGCGCCACCACACCCGGCTAATTTTTGTATTTTTAATAGAGACGGGGTTTCATTATGTTAGTCAGGCTGGTCTCAATCTCCTGACCCCGTGATCTGCCTGCCTCAGCCTGCTAAAGTGCTGGGATCACAGGCATGAGCCACTGCGCCCAGCCTTGAAATTATTTTCTGTTTTACACTCTAACCCTCTTTATGTTAACCTCTGTGAAATAAAAAGTAGAATATTGGGGCTTACGTCATAGTTGCTCCTGGATCGGCAGTCATTTGATTGGTCACAAAAACAGCCACATTATATTCTGTATCAAGAGATAAAATTTTAAAACTATGAGAAAGGCGATATATATATATATTTATATATATTGTTTTTTTTTTTGAGACAGAGTTTCACTCTTGTTGCCTAGGCTAGAGTGCAATGGCGCGATCTCGGCTCACCACTCACCACAACCTCGGCCTCCCAGGTTCAAGTGATTCTCCTGCTTCAGCCTCCCGAGTAGCTGGGATTAGAGGCATAAGCCACTACACCAGGCTAATTTTATATTTTTTAGTAGAGACGGGGTTTCTCCATGTTGGTCAGGCTGGTCTCGAACTCCCGAACTCCCAACCTCAAGTGATCCACTCGCCTCGGCCTCCCAAAGTGCTGGGATTACAGGCGCGAGCCAAGAAAGGCAATATAAATATTTAAAAGTTCATTGTTTAGATTTCAGAGTTTAGAAATACTGCATCATGAATTTATTTTATAAATAACATCATATTCCTATTTTCATTGACAACAAAAATTATTTGTTATTATTATTGTTATTATTATTATTAAGGTTAGAATAAATATTTTTGGTTTAAAAAAACAGTTGTAAAGCTGGGCGTAGTGGCTCACGCCTGTAATCTCAGCACTTTGGGAGGTTGAGGAGGGCAGATCATGAGGTCAGGAGTTTGAGACCAGCCTGGCCAACATGGTGAAACCCCGTCTCTACCCAGACGTGGTGGCAGGCACCTATAATCCCAACTACTCAGGACGCTAAGGAGGAAGAATCGCTTGAACCTGGAAGGCGGAGGTTGCAGTGTGCCGAGATCGTGCCACTGCACTCCAGCCTGGGCAACAGTGCGAGACACCGCCTTAAAAGGGAAAAAA
>NW_016823127.1:555997-575736 GCF_001698545.2 Rhinopithecus bieti | reverse complement strand
CCACTGCACTCCAGCCTGGGTGGCAGAGCAAGACTCTGTCTCAAAAAAAAAAAAAGAAAAAAAAGAAAGAAAAAAACCACTGCCTCCTGACATTATATTCCAAGCTTCTCTGCAAAGTATACTTGACAAACATAGTCACAGATGCCATTTTATTTTAAAGATATACCTTCTGAGATTTTTTGGAGTCGTGACAACATCTGGGCCAATTTTTGCTGCCGTTCGGCCAACTCTCCACGGCCACTGAAATCCACTCGAAAAAGCGCCATTATTGAATCGATAATCTACAAAGGATTAAGGTAAAAATAAACATGCATTTGGAAATTGAAGGAAGACGTTATTTGAATAGAGATCAATAGAATAAAAATATTATGCTAAATAGCTCTGTGAAAGCAGTATTTAAAAGCTCGTACCAATAGTCTGAAGATGCCAGCTTCTTCATGGAACTTTGCTGCTACATAATCAAGTAGCTCCATCTGATGTTCACCTGGTGGGAAATGCAGTGAGAAAATGTTATAAAAGTTGAAAGAAGCAGAGGCTAAGATCATTCATATTCTTGGGAGCCAGGCAAAAGAAAGTCCTTAAAGGATTCTCTTAATTATTTATTACTTTATTAAATATTATCGCAGCCTGGCATGGTGGCTCATGCCTGTAATCCCAACACTTTGGGAGGCCGAGGTGGGTGGATTTCTTGAGGTTAGGAGTTCGAGACCAGCCTGGCCAACATGGTGAAACCCTGACTCTACTAAAAAAATACGAAAATTAGGCTGGGCGCGGTGGCTTATACCTGTAATCCCAGCACTTTGGGAAACCGAGGCAGGCGGATCATTAGGTCAGGAGTTCAAGACTAGCCTGGCAACATGGTGAAACCCTGTCTCTACTAAAAAAAGAAAAATACAAAAATTAGCTGGGCATGGTGGTGGGCGCCAGTGATCCCAGCTACTTGGGAGGCTGAGGCAGGAGAATCGTTTGAACCTGGGAGGCTGAGGCTGCAGTGAGCAGAGATTGCACCACTATGCTCCAGCCTGGGTGACACAGCGAGACTCTGTCTCATTTAAAAAATATATATAATATACAAAAATTAGCTGGGTGTGGTGGCACGTGCCTGTAATCCCAGCGACTTGGGAGGCTAAGGTAGGAGAATCGCTTGAAGCCGGGAAGTGGAGGTTGCAGTGAGCTGAGATTGCACCACTGCCTTCCAGCCTGAGTGACAGAGCGAGACTCCATCTCAAAAAAAAAAAAAAAATTATTGCATATTCTGCCTTAGGATATATACCAAATGCTACATTATCCAAAAAGAATGTTACCCTTCATTTCAAAAACTAAGAATAATTTGAGGGCATTTTATTATCTAAGGACCTACCAGATGATAACATTTATAGACTGAGTAAATTAGAGAAAATTAAAATAGAAAAAAAGTATCAAAATGTTGTATCACTCAAGTAGTAAATCAGTGCTGCCAACCTTACATTGACCCAAGCATCCAACTGCATGGGGCTCTTACTAGTATATGCACGTGCATAAAGTACGTTGTCCAGTACTGCATCATGGTCTACATTGAAGCGATCAGCAATGTCCCGAAGGCGATCTGGGCGGCTGGAGTATGCCAAGATTAAGGATCCAATAAATCAATTATAAAAAAGCTTAGACAACCACTACAAAACAGAGTATCTTACATAAATTAACAGAGAAGCCAAACAATGTACCTGTGAAGGTAGTCTAGAGGATGCTAGCAACCATTTAAAGTCTATACAAGATTTGTTTTTTCATAAGTGCCTCAACTTACCATAGGTAGTGATAATGGTCATAGAAATGTGGGGCAGTAATGAATTTAACTATTAAGTGATCAAATCTTTTTTTTTTTTTTTTTTTTTTTGAGACGGAGTCTCGCTCTGTCGCCCAGGCTGGAGTGCAGTGGCCGGATCTCAGCTCACTGCAAGCTCTGCCTCTTGGGTTTACGCCATTCTTCTGCCTCAGCCTTCCGAGTAACTGGGACTACAGGCGCCCGCCACATCGCCCGGCTAGTTTTTTGTATTTTTTTAGTAAAGATAGGGTTTCACCGTGTTAGCCAGGATGGTCTCAATCTCCTGACCTCGTGATCCACCCGTCTCGACCTCCCAAAGTGCTGAGATTACAGGCTTGAGCCACCACACCCGGCCTCAAATCTTTACAATAACCTTGGAAGCTAGTTTTAATGTCCTATTTTACATTTTACAACATAGGACACTGGCAAACAGAGATTAGGCAAATGACTTGAGCTTATGCAGCAAATCAGTTACAAGAGAAAAACTGGAAACTAAGCTCTGTGAGTCTTTTTGTTCTCAGATCTACAATAGATAATAGACCTATAATAGATAATATCACTGAATTATAATTCAGTAACTGCAAAGTGAATTAATTCACTCTCTTCAAAACCCTCATTTGCTCAATATGAAATAGTTTATTATATCATTAATCATGTGTTGTTAAATGATAAATGTGACTACATGAACCAAAGGGTCAAAAAGGTAACTTCAAGGGTCCAGAAGAGAAATATTGACCAAAGGTTTTTTGTTTGCATAGGTTTTCTTTTTCTTTTCAAATCTTACCTGGAAAGTATACAGAATTTAAAATCTACTTTCTTCTAAAGGAGTTGTTAGTTTTTTTTTGTTTTGTTTTGAGATGAAGTCTCACTCTGTTGCCCAGGCTGGAGTGCAGTATCATGATCTCAGCTCACGGTAACCTCTGCCTCTTGGGTTCAAGCAATTCTCCTCCTTCAGTCTCCTAAGTAGCTGTGATTACAGGAGCGAGCCATCATATCTAGCTAATTTTTGTATATTTAGTGGAGACGGGGTTTCGCTATGTTGGCCAGGCTGGTTTCGAACTCCTGACCTCAAGTGATCTGCCTGCCTCGGCCTTCCAAAGTGCTAGGATTACAGGCATGAGCCACCATGCCTAGCCAGGAGTTGTTAGCTTTCTGAAATTAGCAAATTCATAGGGAAGCAAACTAAGTGCATCTGCAAAGGTATTTTGGAAGAAGCTAATAATCACTTATATCTATAAACTATAAAGGTCTTTGGTGATCCCAACAATATGTCTGAAGTAAAATGAGGTAAAGTTAAATGCATGTTTGTGACCTTATTTCACTTTGTTTACAGAGTTTACATAACACTGATCCTAGTATAAGTAACTGTAAATCAAGGACTATTTATAATCTTATTTGTGATGTTTACAATTAATTTAATAAATGTTTAGTTGAATTGTCATTAGGATTTCCCAGTTATTTATAGCCTAATGCACTAGATATGTTCTTGTTGTTAGAGCTTTGGTAACAGCCACAAAAATCTTCCATTGCTATTGAGTATACCCAGTAGATGTTTTTGGTGGACAAGTTAAAGACAGGGAATTGGAAGAGTCAATAAAACATTTTATCATGTCAGCTTCTACAAATCCCAGATACTATGTTGTGGCAGGCCAGGTCTTACTAATGCAGGCCTCCATAACAACTGTTTCAGCACTGACTGAGTGGTTAAGTTAAATATTAAAAGTTGAAAGTGCCCTTATACAAAGGCTGCAGTGTAACAAAAGCCCACCAAGAGTTTTGCCCAGGCCTTTCCTGGGCCTTGAAGCATGACAAGATAACGAAGGAATTCTTAACAGTACCTGTTTAGGATTAAATGCGTTTTATTGGGGGTCTGAAGAACTCCCCAGGTCTCCACAACAAGTTATTAGGAGTCTGAAGGAACTCCCGAAAACTCCATGATTTAGCAGGAGATAAGATAAGGGTAATCATTCCAGCTCCTGGACCCATTTAGATTAAGTAAATTTACTGAGGCTCCAGAGGAAGATCTTTAGGATTCAGATCTTAGTTATAGATTAAAATAAGTTAATCACTTATATCTTTTTTACAAATTTTATTTTATTTTTTTGAGATGGAGTCTTGCTCTGTTGCTCAGGCTGGAGTCTAGTGGTGCAATCTCGGCTCACTGCAACCTCTGCCTCTCAGGTTCAAGTGATTCTCTTGCCTCAGCATCCTGACTAGCTGGGACTACAGGTGTGTGCCACAATGCCCGGCTAATTTTTGTATTTTTAGTAGAGACAAGGTTTCGCTATGTTGGCCAGGATGGTCTTGAACTCCTGACTTCAAGTGATCCGCCCACCTCAGCCTCCCAAAGTGATTTATGTCTTTAGATGAATGCACACTCACAAGTAAACATATAGCTGAGAAGGTATATAAGCTCTGGAAGACTTTGTAATTTTGAGTTGGTCTGATGTTATTTTCCAGGTCTTCTCCCTGTAAACAGTTACAGAAACAAAAACTCTCTCCTTTCCCAGTTCATCTGCATCTCATCATTGGGCCACAAGAATAAGCAGCCTGATCCTCGGTTTGGTCTGGGAACAATGTGAACAGGGCTATAAAAATTGGGCTTAAATCCTCAACAAAATACTAACAAACCAATTCAACAATACATTAAACAGATCATTCATCATGACCAATTGGGATTCATCTCAGGAATGCAAGGATGGTTCAACATACACAAATCAATGTGATATATCATATCAACAGAATGGACAAAAAACATATGATCATTTCAATTGATGCTGAAAAAAGCATTTGATAAAATTCAACATTCCTATATGATAAGAAAAAAAACCTCAAAAAATTGGGCATAGAAGGAACATAACCCAACATAAAAGCCATATACAACAGACCCAAAGCTAGTATCATACTGGATGGGAAAAAACTGAAAGTCTTTCCTCTAAGATCTGGAACAAGTATGCCCCCTCTCACCACTGTTATTCAACATAGTACTTGAAGTCCTAGCTAGAGCAATCAGACAAGAGAAATAATAAAGGGCATCCAGATCGAAAAGGAGGAAGTCAAATTATCCTTGTTTGCCGATAATAAGATCTTATATTTGGAAAAATCCAGACTTCACCAAAAAACTGTTAGAACTGATAAACAAATTCAGTAAAGTTGTAGGATACAAAATCAACATACAAAAATCAGTAGCATTTCTAAATACCAACAGGGAACAATCTGAAAAGAAATTTAAAATTAATCCCATTTACAATAGCTACGAATAAAATTAAATACCTAGAAATTAACTTAACCAAAGAAATGAAGGATCTCTACAATGAAAACTATAAAACATTGATGAAACAAATTGAAGAGGACACACAGAAACCAGAAAGATATTCCATGTCCATGAGTTGGAAGAATCAATACTGTTAAAATGTCCATACTACGCAAAGCAATCTACAGAGTCAATGCAATTCCTATCAAAATACCAATGACATTCTTCAGAGAAACAGAAAAACAATCCTAAAATTTATATGGAATTGCAAAAGACCCAGAATAGCCAAAGCTATCTTGAGCAAAAAGAACAAAACTAAAGGAATCACATAACTTGACTTCAAATTATACTATAGAGCTATAGTATCCAAAACAGCATGGTATGGGCATAAAAACGGACACATAGACCAATGGAACAGAAGATAACACCCAGAAACAAATCCACACACCTACAGTGAACTCATTTTCGACAAAGGTGCCAATAACATTGGAGAAAGGACAGTCTCTTCAGTAAATGGTGCTGGGAAAATGGGATATCCATATGTAGATGAATGAAATTAGACCTCTATCTCTCATCATATACAAAAATCAAATAAAAATGGATTAAAGACTTAAATCTAAGACCTTGAACTATGAAACTACTAAAAGGAAGCATTGGGGAAACTCTATAGGACATTGGACTGGGTAAAAAAGATTTCTTTCTTTTTTTTTTTTTTGAGACGGAGTCTCACTCTGTCCCCCAGGCTGGAGTGCAGTGGCGTGATCTTGGCTCACTGCAAGCTCCGCCTCCCGGGATCAACCCATTCTCCTGCCTCGGCCTCCTGAGTAGTTGGGACTACAGGCGCCCACCACCGCACCTGGCTCATTTTTTTTTTTTGTATTTTTAGTAGAGACGAGGTTTCACCGTGGTCTCGATCTCCTGACCTTGTGATCTGCCCGCCTTGGCCTCCCAAAGTGCTGGGATTACAGGCGTGAGCCACTGCGCCTGGCCAAAAGATTTCTTGAGTAATACTACACAAGCACCGGCAACTGTGGATATAATAAATTCCTCTTGAAAGGTTTTAGCCTGTAAATTGTTAAGTACAATGAGCTTTGAGATCCTCTCCAAGGAACCAATATATCAGTATGTTCAGCTCCCCTGTTCTTTGTACTCCATTTTAAAGTTTAACCTCCTTGTTTTTCTCGCTTTCTTGCTCCTACTTTCAGTAAACAACCTTTTCCACCAGTTCTAATCAGCAGTTCACATCTGTTCCCCTGGTCATCTGTTCCATCCTGAGTCACCCCTGGTCACCTGCTCTGTCCTGAGTCACCCCTGGTCACCTGCTCTGGCGTGAGTCACCTTTAGTCACCTGTTCCTAACCATCCTTCCCGCCAAACTACTCACTCCACCACTCCGATTCGTACCCCTGCTCTCTTTAAAATAGCCAATCGGGGCCAGGCGCAGTGGCTCATGCCTGTAATCCCAGCACTTTGGGAGGCCGAGACAGGCAGATCACGAGGTCAGGAGATCGAGACCATCCTGGCTAACACAGTGAAACCCTGTCTCTACTAAAATACAAAATTAGCCGGGCATGATGGCAGGCGCCTGTAGTCCCAGCTACACGGGAGGCTGAGGCAGGAGAATGGCGTGAACCCGGGAGGCGGAGCTTGCAGCTAGTGGAGATCGCGCCACTGCACTCCAGCCTGGGCGACAGAGTGAGACTCCGTCTCAAAAAAACAACAACAACAACAACAAAAAAAAATAGCCAATCGGAATTCGCTTAGACTGTGCAGTCCAATCTTAGCCAACAGGGGAATGACACAGCAGTAGGGGCTACCTGAGTCAGGGATAAAAACTCCTTCCCCTCCCTTGTTCAGGTGTGCTCTCACCATTGCTTCATCAGTGAGTCACACCCTTTTATAGAAGTAAAATTGCCTTGCTGAGAAAATATTTCCAAACTATCCATCTGACAAGGGATTAATAACCAGGATATATAAAAAGTTTAAACAACTCTCTATAGGGAAAAAAATTTAATAATCTTATTTTAAAATGGGCAAAATATCTGAAAAGCATTTCTCAAAAGAAGTGTGAAAGGAAAATAACTTGGGTCCCCAAAATTACTAAGGAAAACTCAAACTGGAAACTGCTTATGGCAAATCTGCCTTTCATTCTATTCAAAGTCACTCCTCTGCTCACTGAGGTAGATGCATATCTGATTGCCTCCTTTGGAAAGGCTAATCAGAAACTCAAAAGAATGCAACTATTTGTGTCTCACCTATCTGTGACCTGGAAGCCCACTCCCCGCTTTGCTTAGAGTCTTCCTGTCTTTGCTTCAAGTTGTCCCACCTTTCCAGACTGAACCATTGTTCTTCTTACATATACTGATAGATGTCTCATGTCTCCCTAAAATGTGTAGAACCAAGCTGTGCCCCAACCACCTCGGGCACATGTCGTCAGGACTTCCTGAGGCTGTGTCATGGGTGCATCCTCAACCTTGGCAAAATAAACTTTCTTTTTTTTTTTTTTGAGACGGATTCTTGCTCTGTCGCCAGGCTGAAGTCCAGTGGCACAATCTCGGCTCACTGCAACCTCCCCCTCCTGGGATCAAGTGATTCCAAAATCCTGCCTCAGCCTCCTGAGTAGCTGGGACTACAGGCATGTGCCACCATGTACGGCTAATTTTTTTTTTTTTTGTATTTTAGTAGAGACAGGGTTTCACCATGGTGGCCAGGATGGTCTCAATCTCCTGACCTTGTGATCTGCCCACCTTGGCCTCCCAAAGTGCTGGGATTACAGGTGTGAGCCACTGCGCCCGGCTACAAAATAAACTTTCTAAACTATCTGAGACCTGTCTCAGATTTTCTGGGTTCACAGAAGACATACAAATGGCAAATAGCTATAAGAAAAGGTGCTCAATGTCATTGATTATCAGAGAAATGCAAATCAAAACTACAATGAAGGCCAGGCGCGGTGGCTCAAGCCTGTAATCCCAGCACTTTGGGACGCCGAGACGGGCAGATCACGAGCTCAGGAGATCGAGACCATCCTGGCTAACACGGTGAAACCCCGTCTCTACTAAAAAAATACAAAAAACTAGCCGGGCGAGGTGGTGGGCGCCTGTAGTCCCAGCTACTCAGGAGGCTGAGGCAGGAGAATGGCGTAAACCCGGGAGGCGGAGCTTGCAGTGAGCTGAGATCCGGCCACTGCACTCCAGCCCGGGCGACAGAGCAAGACTCCATCTCAAAAAAAAAAAAAAAAAAAAAAAAAAAAAAAAAAAAAAACCTACAATGAAACATCATCTCACCCCAGTTAATATGGCTTTTATAAAAAAGACAGGGAAAAACAAAACCAGGCATGGTGGGTTATGCCTGTAATCCCAGCACTTTGGGAAGCCCAGGTGAGAGGATCACTAGAGCTCAGGAGTTGGAGACCAACCTGGGCAACATGGTGAGACCCTGTCTCTACCAAAAAGATATAAAAATTAGCTGGGCATGGTGGCACATGCCTGTAGTCCCAGTTACTTGGGAGGCTGAGGTGGGAGTATCACTTGAGTCCTGGATGTCGAGGGCAGCAGTGATCCATGATCATGTCACTGCACTCCAGCCTGGGTGACAGAGCAAGTCCCTGTCTCAAAAACAAAACAAAACAAAACAATTTAAAATGAAAAAACTTGGGCTTATGCTGAAGGGAAGTTCAGATCATTTATAAATATTTATTAACCAATTATCATATGGAATTAATTACCATATTAACCAATTACCAAGGTAAAGCATTATGGAGGATATAAGGAGTCCTAAGACAACCTATGCCCTAGGTAAATTTAAAACATAATTAAGGAGGCAAAATATAAACATATAAAAAGAAAAATATCAAGAGACAGGAGTATAAGTATGAGACACCCAAAGAATGAGAACATTCCAATATGGCCCTTGCCACAGTGCCCTGTACCCTCATCCAGCTGTTCTTCTCCACTCTCTCTTACATATGACTTAACTCCTAACTATTCCTATTGTTCTTAATAAAATCCAATTGCAGGCCGGGCGCGGTGGCTCAAGCCTGTAATCCCAGCACTTTGGGAGGCCGAGACGGGCGGATCACGAGGTCAGGAGATCGAGACCATCCTGGCTAACACGGTGAAACCCCGTCTCTACTAAAACTACAAAAAACTAGCCGGGCGAGGTGGCGGCGCCTGTAGTCTCAGCTACTCGGGAGGCTGAGGCAGGCGAATGGCGGGAACCCGGGAGGCGGAGCTTGCAGTGAGCTGAGATCCGGCCACAGCACTCCAGCTTGGGTGACAGAGCGAGACTCCGTCTCAAAAAAAAAAATAAATAAATAAATAAAATAAAATAAAATAAAATCCAAGTGCAGGCCGGGCGTGGTGGCTCACGCCTGTAATCCCAGCACTTTGGGAGGCTGAGGTGGGCGGATCACCTGAAGTCGGGAGTTCTATACCAGCCTGACCAACATGGAGACACCCTGTCTCTACTAAAAATACGAAATTAGCCGGGCATGGTGGTGTGCACCTGTAATCGCAGCTACTCGGGAGGCTGAGGCAGGAGAATTGCTTGAACCCGGGAGGTGGAGGTTGCAGTGAGCCAAGATAGTGCCATTGGCCTGGGCAACAAGAGTAAAACTCCGTCTTGGAAAAAAAAAAAAATCCAAATTGCCCAAACAGTGGCTGCTAATCTGCAAGAACAATTCTTTCCTCTCTGAGAGGAGAATCATCCTTAATCAATTGTTTCTGAAACCAGCTGAACTCCAGCTGAGCCCCCTGTTAAAGCCCTATACAGCATTTCACCCTTCTTCCCCAAGTTAAAAGGCTCTTTCACAGTCTTCTCATGCCTGGCATTTCTGAAAAGGGACTTCTGCAAACAGTTCTCTGTTTTGTTTTCAAAGTGAGTATTTTAGATAGTAAATTCTATAATAGGCCAAGAAGGACAATATTTTCTAAACTGAGTTATTCAGTGATCTTTCTCAGGCTGTATCCTTAAAATCCATGTGTGTGTAACATTGCTGAGAACTCTTTTTGTCTTGAAACTTCCCTTTTGTTTGACTTTTACAATCAGATTTCCTTCTACTTCCTGTCTCTGGGTTCCTCATTTTAGTCCTCTTCCTAAATATAAACATACCTCAAAGTTATGTTCTCCATTCTCCTCTCTTCTCTCTATAAGTTCTCTTTCCCACTTGGTTAATTTGTCCATATCTCTGGGCCTATCCCTTTCTCAAGCTGAATTCAGTATTTCCAGCTGCCATCTAGATATCCTCATGTACATCATATTCAATACATTAAAATGAAGGCTGGGTGCAGTGGCTCATGCCTGTAATCTCAGTACTTTGGGAGGCCAAGGTAGGCAGATCGCTTGAGCCCAGGAGTTGGAGATCACCCTGGGCAACCTGGTCCCTACAAAAGATTAAAAAAAAAATTAGGCCGGGCGCGGTGGCTCAAGCCTGTAATCCCAGCACTTTGGGAGGCCGAGACGGGCGGATCACGAGGTCAGGAGATCGAGACCATCCTGGCTAACATGGTGAAACCCCGTCTCTACTAAAATACAAAAAACTAGCCGGGCGAGGTGGGGGGCGCCTGTAGTCCCAGCTACTCGGGAGGCTGAGGCAGGAGAATGGCGTGAACCCGGGAGGCGGAGCTTGCAGTGAGCCGAGATTGTGCCACTGCACTCCAGTCTAGGTGACAGAGCGAGTCTCCGCCTCAAAAAAAAAAAAAAAAAAAAAAAAAATTAGCCAGGCGTGGTGGTGTGTGTCTGTAGTTCCAGCTACTTAGAAGGCTGAAGTGGGAGGATCACTTGACCCTGGGAGTTCGAGTCTGCGGTGAGTGTAATTGGGCCACTGCACTCCAGTCTGGGCAACAGAACAAGACCTTGTCTTAAAAAAAGAAAAAAATTTAGGCCCGGCATGATGGCTCACACCTGTAATTCTAGCACTTTGGGAGGCCAAGGTGGGTGGATCACTTTTGGTCAGGAGTTCGAAACCATCCTGGCTAACATGGCGAAACTCCATCTCTACTAAAAATACAAAAATTAGCCAGGTGTGGTGGTGCACATTTGTAAACTTAGCTACTTGGGAAGCTGAGGTTGCAGTGAGTTGAGACTGTACCACTGCATTTCAGCCTGGGTGATGGAGAAAGACTCTGTCTCAAAAAAAAAAAAAAAAGCAAAATTAGTATATTAAAATTTGAAACATCCACACTTTTCTCTGAAACAATGGAATCTTTCCAGTTCTTTTTTTTTTTTTTTCTTTTTTTTTTTTTTTTTTGAGACGGAGGTTCGCTCTGTCCGCCCAGGCTGGAGTGCAGTGGCCGGATCTCAGCTCACTGCAAGCTCCGCCTCCCGGGTTCACACCATTCTCCTGTCTCAGCCTCCCGAGTAGCGGGGACTACAGGCGCCCGCCTCGTCGCCCGGCTAGTTTTTTGTATTTTTTAGTAGAGACGGGGTTTCACCGTATTAGCCAGGATGGTCTCGATCTCCTGACCTCGTGATCCGCCCGTCTCGGCGTCCCAAAGTGCTGGGATTACAGGCTTGAGCCACCGCGCTCGGCCGATCTTTCCAGTTCTATTGTTAGCATTGCATAACTATTCTCCCAGTATCTAGACAAAAAGCCTGAGCAATTTCTCAAACCTCTCTTTCCTTTGTCTACCACCTATAGCCATCGAGTCCTATCAATTTTCCTCTCTAATACTTCTTTTACTTTTCTTTTTATTCTTACCACTTCCAACCTAGATCACGTTCTCATTACTTCCCTAGAATATTGGTAAAGTATCCAATTTACACCCACCATCTTGTTTCAAAGTCTTTCATGTCTAAGATCCCAATCATCTTTCTAGCCCATATCCTGGGATACCTTACACTTTAATTAAACTGAAATTCTTTCTGTAACCCAAACAGGTTCTGCCTGTTTTCCTTATGAACTTTCACCCTCTTCATACCTTTCCCTTCATTTGGGACCATGACTTTCAGTGAGTCAATAATCTTTCAGCCGGGCGCAGTGGCTCACCCCTGTAATCCCAGCATTGTGGGAGGCCAAGGCGGGCAAATCACCTGAGGTCAGGGGTTCCAGACCAGCCTGGCCAACATGGCAAAACCCCATCTCTACTAAAAATACAAAAAAATAGCCAGGTGTGGTGGCACATACCTGTAATCCCAGCTACTCGGTAGGCTGAGGCAGGAGAATTGCTTAAACCCGAGAGATGGAGGTTGCAGTGAGCCGAGATCGCCCCACTGGACTCCAGCCTAGGCGACAGAGAGAGACTACATCTCAAAAAAAAAAACAAAAAAACTTCTAACTATTGAGCAAAATATTTAGAGAAGTAAGAGAATTCAAAATGAAGATGATATAATTTCCTCTCATGTATTTGTTTTGTCTCATAAACCCATATGAAGAAGTGAAACCTCATTAAATAAAAAGTGATTTGAGAACTTAATTAACCAGTAATTGTTTTCCCTTTGGTTTGTCTCATTACTACTGGTTTACCGGATGACTACAAAGATGGTATATCGCAGACAAACTCTTTAGTGGTAACATTCCTATATCACAATATTATGTTAGCAACTTTAAATAAAAAGGTTACAAAGTATTTTCTGTATCAATGAAGATAATCTTTCCTCCTGGGTAGCCACCAGCTCCTGGAAGTTGAGCTGTTACTAGGAAGCAATTAAAAATTTATATTAATAGGAGTGAATAAACTTTGTACAAATGACTATATAAATACACATGGAATCTGCTGTTGCAGCTCTTTAGTACATTTTACAAAGAGTCATGATCCTTTCATTTCTAAACAACATGTTATATTTTCACATTACTTAACCAGTGGTGAAATTATAAGTATTCTGCCAGCATAGCCGTAATTCCACAAATAATTTTACACTCTTTCACAATGGAAGATATTCGTGAAAGTTCTCCCAAAGAATGGAAATATAATTTAAATATTACTATTTCTTTTTTTCTTTTTCTTTTCTTTTCTTTTTTTTTTTGAGATGGAGTCTAGCTCTGTTGCCAGGTTAGAGTGCAATGGCGCAATCTCAGCTCACTGCAATCTCCGCCTCCCGGGTTCAAGCAATTCTCCTGCCTCAGCTTCCCAAGCAGCTGGGACTACAGGTATGCGCTGCCACGCCCAGCTAATTTTTGTACTTTTAGTAGAGATGGGGTTTCACCATGTTGGCCAGTATGGTCTCAATCTGCTGACCTTGTTGTGATCTGCCCACCTTTGCCTCCCAAAGTGCTAGTATTACAGGCTTGAGCCACCATGCCCGGCCTACTAACTTTCTTTCTACAAGAAATAGTCACAAATATGGCCAGGCATGATGGCTCGTGACTGTAATCCCAGCACTTTGGGAGGCCAAGGTGGGTGGATCATTTGAGGTCAAGGGTTCGAGACCAGCCTGACCAACATGGTGAAACCCTGTCTCTACTAAAAATACAAAAATTAGCCGGGTGTGGTGGTGCATGCCTGTAATCCCTGCTACTCTGGAGGCTGGGGCAGGAGAATTGCTTGAACCCAGGAGGCAGAGGTTGCAGTGAGCTGAGATCATGCCACCGCACTCTAGCCTGGGTGACAGAGCAAGACTCCGTCTCAAAAAAAAAGAAAGAAAGAAAGAAAGAAATAGTCACAAATAGGCATGGTGAAACCCCGTCTCTACTGAAAATGCAAAAAAAATTTTAAAAAGCCGGGTATGGTGGTGCATGCCTGTAATCCCAGTTACTCAGGAGGCTAAGGCAGGAGAATCGCTTGAACCCGGGAGGCAGAGGTTGCAGTGAGCCGAGATCACGCCACTGCACTCCAGCCTGGGTGACAGAGCGAGACTCCGTCTCAAAAAAAAAAAAAAAAAAAAAAGAAATAGTCACAAATATAATTTATGCTATATAACTAATTTAAGTTACCTTTCAATTAATGTATGTCAAATTTTAAAAATGCATTTACTTTTTCTTTTTTTTGAGACAGGTCTCACTTTGTCACCCAGGCTGGAATGCAGTGGCATGATCTTGGCCCACTGCACCCTCCATCTCCCAGGTTCAAGTGATTCTCCCACTTCAGCCTCCCCAGTAGCTGGGATTACAGGCACGTGCAACCAGGCCCAGCTAATTTTTGTATTTTTTGGTAGAGACGAGGTTTCACCATGTTGACCAGGCTGGTCTCAAACTCCTGACTTTGGGAGATCCTACTGCCTCAGCCTCAAACTCCTGACTTCGGGAGATCCTCCTGCCTTGGCCTCCCAAAGTGATGGGATTACAGGTGTGAGATACCATGCTCAACTGCAATCACTTTTTATGTAGTAGTAGTTAACATTAAGGAGCTACTTTATACCAGGTATATACATTATTTCATTTACTTTTCAAAACAATCCTAAGATTTGGCACTATCATTATTTGAATTTTATTGGTGGGGGAAATTAGAGAAGTAGAGCAACTTGCCCAAGGTCACACAGCTACTAGTGATAGAACCAAGATTGAAGTCAGGCGTTTTGATTCCAGAACTCCTTTCTTAACCACTTTGCCAAGTTCCTTCTCCATAGCCCAAAGAAATGCACAGTAGTGTATTTGTGGAAAAGGAGATATCTTTGGTTATTTTTTTTAAAACAATTTTGTTTTTAAGTTTCTCTTAGGGCCAACTTTACACCATGGAAAGTGAAAGATTCTAGGACTCAATAGATTTTGTGTCACTCTTCTAAAAAAGATATAGAAAAGATGGAATGGGAAAAATTGAGACAGTGGACTCCTCACCAACACATTCATATACCCATTTAACTTCTCTCTATTTCTACTCAGGTGTTCATAGTGTAGCACATACATCATCCCAAGGATCACACATTCAAAGACCAGCTGTATAACCATGGGCAGTTTACTTAATCTGCCTGTGTTTTAGTTTCCTTGCAAGTATGTTCAGATTATATGAGATTATTTAGAGTATCAGGCACATAGTAGATGTTTGATAAATAATAGCTATGATTATTATTGTTATTGTTGTTATATATCCTTACCACAGAGGGTATGAGAGAGCTGGGTTTTTCCAGTACGAAATTCTGTGAAATACAGAAAAAAAGATTTTAAAAATGTGTAATTTCTAGATATTTTCATAAAGAATAAAACATGGCCTCACAGTATTACTGTTTTCTTTTTCTTTTCCAACTGACACATCTTACTTATAAAGTATCTCGGGTGTTATTTTTTATTTTTTTTGAGACAGAGTCTCGCTCTGTCACTCAGGCTGGAGTGCAGTGGCACGATCTTGGCTCACTGCAACCTCCGCCTCCCGGGTTCAAGTGATTCTCGTGACTCAGCCTCCTGAGTAGCTGGGATTACAGGTGCCTGCCACCACGCCTGGCTAGTTTTGGTATTTTTAATAGAGATGGGGTTTCACCATATTGGCCAGGCTGGTCTCAAACTCCTGAACTCCGGTGATCCCCCCACCTCAGCCTCCCAAAGTGCTGGGATTACAGGCATGAGCCTGTATTTGTTTAATATAAATTAATTTAAACGAAGTTTTCCTTAGTTGTATAAATGAAAGTTTAAGACCCTACCACATGGGGTAAAGTGCAGTGACTCACACCTGTAATCCCAGCACTTTGGGAGGATGAGATGAATGGATCACTTGGGGTCAGGAATTCGACACCAGCCTGGCAAACCCCATCTCTACCAAATATAAAACAATTAGCTGGGCATGGTGGCTCATGCCTGTAATCCTAGCACTTTGGGAGGCCAAGGCAGGCAGACTGCATGAACTCAGGAGTTTGAGACCAGCCTGGGCAACATGGTAAAACGCCATCTCTAGTAAAACATAAATAATTACCTGGGTGTGGTGGCGTGCACCCGTAGTCCCAGCTACTTGGGAGGCTGAGGCAGGAGAATTGCTTGAACCTAGGAGGCAGAGGTTGCAGTGAGCCGAGATCAGGCCACTGCACTCCAGCCTGGGTGACAGAGCGAGACTCCACCTCAAAAAAAAAAAAAAAAAAAAAAAAAAAATTAGCCAGGCATGGTGGCAGGTGCCTGTAATCCCAGCTACTCAGGAAGCTGAGGCAGGATTGCTTGAACCCAGGAGGCAGAGGTTGCAGTGAGTCAAAATGGCACCACTGCACTCCAGCCTGGGAGACAGAGCAAGACTCCATCTCCAAATAAATAAATAAATTAAATAAAATAAAATACCCTACCACAGGAAAGAAAGCCTGGGGCTCCCCTACTGAACTGAGGTCCTCAAAGGGGAGCTGAAGTAGTCTCAAATTGGTGCCATCCCCTAGTTACCAGCAAAAGCAAATTCTTTCTGGAGGAAAACTTTCCTGCTTACCAATCCAGGTCCATTGAACTCTCATAGATTAAAATCAAACAATAAGCTCAGAAACACCAATAAATACACAAGAAGGTAAGCCACTAAGACTGAGTCAACAGAAATAATGAAAACCAGGTTTAGTGCCCAAGTCAACAGAAAAAAACAACAAAAATCAGATTTACTTATCCAAGGACAGCAAATACTAGAATTCCCAGATGTGACAATGTAGCTATGCGTGAATTGCTTTTNCCAGGATGGTCTCGATCTCCTGACCTCGTGATCCACCCGTCTCGGCCTCCCAAAGTGCTGGGATTACAGGCTGGAGCCACCCCGCCCGGCCGTGAATTGCTTTTTAAAAATAGACGAGGCCGGGCGCGGTGGCTCAAGCCTGTAATCCCAGCACTTTGGGAGGCCGAGACGGGTGGATCACGAGGTCAGAGGATCGAGACCATCCTGGCTAACACGGTGAAACCCCGTCTCTACTAAAAATACAAAAAACTAGCTGGGCGACGTGGCGGGCGCCTGTAGTCCCAGCTACTCGGGAGGCTGAGGCAGGAGAATGGCGTGAACCCAAGAGGCGGAGCTTGCAGTGAGCTGAGATCGGGCCACTGCACTCCAGCCTGGGCGGCAGAGTGAGACTCCGTCTCAAAAAAAAAAAAAAAAAAAATAGATGATAGGATAGGTGCAGTGGCTCACGCCTGTAATCCCAGTACTTTGGGAGCTCAAGGTGGGAGGAATGCTTGAGTCCAGGAGTTCAAGAGCATCTTGGGCAACATAACGAGACCCTGTATCTATTATTTTTTTTAAAAAAATAGAGGATATAATCAGGGAAGAGAGAATCTAGTCTCTATGTTCATGGAACATTATTGCCTATAAATGAAATCAGCCTCATTATTCAATTACCTTTTGAACAAATAAGTGAAAAAAATCTATTATCGGCTCAGTGGCCCACGCCTGTAATCCCAGCACTTTGGGAGGCCAAGGCGGGTGGATCACAAGGTCAGGAGATCAAGACCATCCTGACTAACACAGTGAAACCCCATCTCTACTAAAAACACAAAAAAATCAACCAGGTGTGGTGGTGGGCACCTGTAGTCCCAGCTACTCGGGAGGCTAAGGCAGGAGAATGGCGTGAACCCGGGAGGCGGAGCTTGCAGTGAGCCAAGATCACACCACTGTACTCCAGCCTGGGCCTGGGCGACAGAGCGAGACTCCATCTCAAAAAAAAAAAAATCTATTGTCTTCTATAGGAATCACAAAAGATGAAAAGTGTCGATAAGAACCATCTGTTAAGGTTGGTATATATTTTCGTTGCAGTACAGAATGATCTCATATTATGATAATTGAGATTTTATAATTTCCAAAATAGTTACAATTTATTATTGGTTGTTTATTTAATTATATGTGTATGTATACACATAGATGTGTGTGTGTGTATAAAATTTCATTTAACAAAATATTATGGTTCTACCTACCTCCAAAAGCTTCTGTAATTGCCATGCTTTCAATTCCACCTCCTAGTAACTTACTGGAAATAGAAAGAAAGCATTAGTAACAGGAACAGAAATAGAAATATTAAGGGAGGAGAAAGTATTCATATCATTAGTATCCTTCCTATCTATCTATCTATCTATCTATCTATTCTATCATCTACCTATCTATCTACAGAACATGAACAGCAATTCTTGGCTGAACAAATAGCATGCCACTTGCTCAGATCACAGGTTCTATTGTGTATGGGCAAGTGGATCAGCGAAACAAATGATAAACCCTATTGTTCTTATTTCAATAGTGAATGGGGCCTGGGAATACTGCATGCTGTAGGCTTAAAAAATAATAATTAAAAAATAGTAAATGTGTTAGCAAGGCCTTGTGTCTTACTAGTCTTTAGAATCGAATTGAGTTACAGATCATCTTAGTTATTATTTATTATTACTATTATTTTTTGAGACAGAGTCTTGCTCTGTCACCAAGGCTGGAGTGCAGTGGCATGATCTTGGCTCACTGCAGCCTCCGCCTACCAGGTTCAAGAGATTCTCCTGCCTCAGCCTTACAAGTAGCTGGGATTACAGGTACCTGCCACCACGCCCGGCTAATTTTTGTATTTTTAGTAGAAACGGGTTTCACCATATTGGCCAGGTTGGTCTCGAACTCCTGACCTCAGGTGATCCGCCTGCCTTGGCCTCCCAAAGTGCTGGGATTACAGGCATAAGCCACCATGTCTGGCTCATCTTAGTTATTAATTGGGTATTTAATATTGTGCTGTAACTATGTTTCTAAAGTCAATTGAATTTTCAATGTTTTTTCTTTTTCTTTTTTTGAGACAAGATCTTGTTCTGTAGCCTGATACAGGGCTAATTTTTTATTTTTTGTATGGCTGGGGTCTTGCTATGTTGCCCAGGCTGGTCTCAAACTCCTGAGGCTCAAGAGATCTGCCCACCTTGGCCTTCCAAAGTACTGGGATTATAGACATGAGCCATCATGCCCAGCTTCAATTTTTAATATACTGGAAAACATATGAAAAACAGATATTAGGAAAATCCAGTGATTGTCATTATGGTCAGGTTATCTCACATAAACCAAATTTTATGGAGAACTTGTCAGAATAGTAAATGTTCAAAGATATTGTAGGTAATGCTAGCAGTTAGAAGAATAACTGTCAGATTTTGACAGCATATATTTAATTGGTAACCCAATGTTGTAGTGCATTTAAAGTTCTGAATATGAAAAGGCCTAAATTTAAGTCATGATCACATTCATTCATTAAATGCAACACATATCAATTGTGTTAATTGTGCTAAGACCTGGTGGGGGCACTTTAAAAACCTTGTACGTAGTTTCTATTAGCATGACTTTTTGGGATATGATCACAGGTCAGACAGAAATTTAAGATATATAGATAATCCAATAGATTTATATTTACATAGTTTAAGAGAGCAATTTAAATGTAAATTTAAACAATGTTGGAAGTTATCCACAAATTTAGTGAGGGCTGCAGACTTCAGTGAGGAAAAGAAAAAGCTAGATAGTGACCTGCACAACTTAAATCTAAAGGACATGGGCTAAGCAATCAACCCATTTGGAGGGAATACACTTGGAGATCTCACAGGCCCAGCAACTATTTTTTTTTCTTCAACTTTTATTTTAAATTCAGGGGTACATGTGCCAGATGTGCAGGTTTATTACCTAGGTAAACATGTGCCATGGTGGTGGGGCTAGCAACTATTGAGAAAAATTATCTTGGAAAGCTATGGAAAAGCTCTGGAAAATCCCAGACAAAATTTCTTGTTGATAAGTAATCTCAATCAGCTGAAAAGGTAACCCCAAAATTTACCTGTGAGGATACCCCAAATTATTTGGGACAATACAATTGTTTCCTTTTGAGACTCAGGAAAATTAGAATTAAGTATAGAAATAGTGTTTTTTGCCGGGCGCGG